>NC_048418.1:24717322-24758083 GCF_013103735.1 Etheostoma cragini | reverse complement strand
CTGCTGTTTAGTAGACATATGTCACATACGACTCAGGATTCAGCTTTTTTTTGTCTTTGACGTCTTTGATGTCTCATTTGACGTGATCTGGAGTTTCCCTGTTATTTAAAAAGTCGGGTTGTTTTTTTGTTAGTATGAGTAAAATATGAACTGCCCCGCATGAGCAGATCATTTAAACGTCCAGTTCTCTGACCCGTTCTAAAAAACAAAAACGTCTCCTGGAGACAATCAACAGGGTCTCCATGAGGTCTCAGCTCACCTCTCCCACACCAGACTAGATGTGCTGTTCCAGCACGGGACCAAAAAGCTGCGAGCCCTCCCGCTAAAGCCATGACAAAACAACAAATCCCTACCTCACCACAACGCTAAACTTAAGAATACCGTCATAGATGGAAAAAATATTCCTTAGCAACAGTGAGTGACTAATAAACTCAACATCAAAAGTGACCGAGATAAATGAGACTAGTGGTGACTTTTACTGACCAAAATCAAACAAAGAGGATAAACATTTCCTAAAAACAAGAGCTGTGAAGAAACCGGCTATTTACGTGACTCTCAAGGGCTAAAAAAAAAAAGTAAGATCGTAAACAACGAAAAGTGGAAGCAGGAGCTGGATGAAAACCACGTTACTCAACAGCTAACTGGTAGCGCCAGTAACCAGTAACGACTCTAGCTTTCGTCCTCGTCGTCCTCGTCATCCTCGTCGTCGTCCTCACTGATGAGGTATCCGCGGGCTCCGCTGGGGTGGGGCGGTGGTGACGGAGGCGGGGAGGTCTTGGTGAAGAAGGGGAGACGGAAGGTGGGTGAGGGGGAGCGCTCCTCGCGGGTGGGGCTGCTGTTGGGGCTCTGCCTCGGGCTGATGGCCTGCAGCATGCGGCCCCTCCCTTCCTTCAGCATGTGCTTCTGCGGAAGTTAGACAACATAAAGGGATCATCTGTTAATAAATCAACTTAATGCAGGAAGGGCGACATGAACATTAAAAACCTCGCTGCTGCTGCTTCATATAAAAATAAAAGGCCTATTTGGTTTAGGATGACATTTGAATAACTGTGGTCTTTTTGAAATTTAGCAACATTACGTAAGCCAGGCTAGCTGTTTTGTACCGTCTTTATCCTCAGCATCTGCTGGCTGGAGCTTCATATTTGACACAAGGATCAGAGCGTGGTATCAAACACTCAATAAGCCAATAAGGGACAGGGGAGCTTTAAGATTTTTAGATTTAACAAAGTCATATAATACGTCATCTGAAAGCTGGGAACCTGAAGAATAATCTAAGATGCAGCATTTGCTCTTCTAGTCAGAAATGTTTATAAAATGTGTTTTTAGCACCTATTCAATTTTTAGAACATTATGAGTGAAGTACATGATGGCCTTCCAAATGCTCTATAATGCCTCATAAGTTGCTGCAGCAGCGTCTGGGTTCATACCATTCATAAGACAGATCAAGTCCAACATTAAACCATATCTGACCACCCAAGAACTGATAAAACGGTCAGAAAACCCTCCAAAATACCCAGAGACACCCAGGAGTCTCAGGTGTGCCTTGGGAGGTTCTTACGTGTTTGTCACTAAGTGAAAGGTTTTCCGAGTGGCGTGTGTCGTTTTTCCACTGCGTGGTATCTCCTCAACTCGCCTCTCAAAAGGGGGGGTACGCATACCTCTAGGGGTACTTTGACTTTGGGGTACTGCTTGGGGTATGTGAGATATTATTTCCAGTCATGCACAGTTTCTAAAATAACAACAGACTAAGATTAGTGAATAGATTTAGTGATTCTAAACATGTTAAATGCGGAAATTGGTTTTTTTTTTTTAAGTTACAACATTGTTGTTTAGACACGGATGGCTAGCGCTGTATTGTGCTTCTTTAAATAGAAAGTTTTTTTTGTTTTTTTTCTACCAGAAGTGTTTTGTGCTGGTCAGGTGGTTCTTGGATGAAAAGAAAGATAAATTCAACCGGTAAACAGTCATGCTGCCAGATCCAAGACCTCCTCACCAGAGCTCCCTCAGGGCCGAACATCTGCAGGAAGTTGCCAATGAACTCCCTGGATTTCTCCTCCCATTTCTGGATCAGGTCGATGCTCTTCTCCTCCACCTTCTGGACAAACTCTTTGCTCTTCTCCTCCACGTCGCGTACCTTTCTCTTCACCTTGTCCACGCGCTCCTGCAGGTGGTACTTCTTCTCCTGATAAGGAGAGGGGACAACCAAGGGGTTAGAAACCGAGAGGAGGTGCGTAACACACGACTGTTAATCCAAAGCTACGTTTCTTACGTTAATGAAGCTGACGTTGAGTTCCTTGGCAGTGTATCCTCTCTGCAGGTTGCGTCTGACGTACACATCGTAGTCACGGACTATGCGTGTGATGATGTCAGAGGTGGAGATGCCCTCGGTCCGCTGAGTGGGAGCGAACATACCTGTGGAGGGCAGAGGGGGAGGATAGAGATGCATGAATAGTTAGCCCTTCCCTTATATGATTGGCTACGTTTACACAAACATAATATTCCAGTTTTTGCCCTTATTCCAAAAAAGACAATATTCCAACTAAGCTGTTTGCATGGCTAATGAAAGTGAAAAGCTAAGCTGTGAACTTTGCATGTAATTTTGTACTACAGTGTACTGTGGAGTGACAAATAAAGAAATCTTGAATCTCGTGTCTCCTTCCTATTGTAGCCCTGCAATCTGTCGGCTGGTCGGTTTGTGTGCAGCAACCATAGCAACGCAGAGCTGACCGTAAGCCGTAAACGGGCAAGAGGTCGTAAACTGTCACAAACTGCTGTAAAAACCTCGACTGAGACGCACATTCAGAATGCGGACTGTACACACATGTCCAAAGAAGGCCTCTAGAACCCGAATAATACCAGCAGATCGCACGTCTAAATCTAGTGAAGTGTATCCTGTATCCTGGAGTAGCACCCTATGACGCTTGGTATCTTTGCTACTCACCAGCTTCCTTGATGTGCTTGTACACGTCATCACTGCCTGCTGAGGAGTATGGGATGTCGTCGTGGGCCACAAAGTCAATCTGGGGAGGTCGTTCCAACACACATCAACACACAGTAGAAAAACAGAAACTACACAAAGGGAGGCAGGGGAAAAGGTCCCAGAGGACCAGGGGACCAGGGGACCAGGGGACCAGGGGACCAGGGGACCAGGGGAAGGTGGCCTGCCAACTCCTTCTTTTAACATTTTATTTGCTCAACAGGTGTTGGTCTCTCAGACTGAAGATATCGATGAATAAACAGACAGCAGAATATGTTGGTTTGTCTTTGAACTCTTTCCACTCACGCGATGTTTTGTGAGGAACTCGGGTGACAGCGTCCAGGGAGCGTTTCGCACCACTTCGTCCACGTAGCGACAGTGACTGATGGCATCGTATCGCTCGTCCTCATTCATCACCGTGAAGCCCTTGTACTTGTGGGTCAAGTCATCACTGCACACTTTGAATGGTTAAAAGAAAGAATACATAAATTGTTTTAAATGCCTTAAAAAGTGATTATCAATTCTAAAAAAAAACATCCAAGTAAAGAATGAAGATAAAGTTAAAGCTGGTTGACAGATAAATCTATTTACATGAGGGTGAGCGGGATAGCACTCTTATCTATTGTTACTTCAGCTTACTATTTTTACTGCAATTATTGCAATGAAAAAGAGCTCTGTGGGCACCCAGATAGCTCAGTCGGTGGAGCGGGCGCCCATGTGTGGAGGTTTTGCTCCAGGTGCTATGGTCTATCTATCCACCAGGGGGAGCTGTAATTATGGAAGCTGAAGCAGTTTACTGCACCTATAAGAACATCCAGTAATATCTCACAATATCCCAGTTAGGTTTCCTTATCTCACACTATTAATTATCAGTTATCTAACTTTTCCCAGTTGTGTGACTTCAGTCTTGTACTGTTGATTGTCTTTCCGTTTAATTTTAGTCTCCCACTTACAAAAGAAGCAGCGCATGAGAGGTCTCCTGCTGTGGAGGCCTGTATGGACACAGACATCCACAGACAGACTTACCTCCCACGATGAGGTGTGTATTTGGGAAGAGGCATTTAGCCTGCATGAGTGCCCTGGCGTGACCGGAGTGGAAAACGTCAAAGATGCCATCTGCATACACCCGCACCGGTCTGTTAGCTGAACAAAAAGAGACAAGACATAAAGAGATGTATTCTTTATGTACAGCGGGGATCTCTGAAGTACTTTTGTTCATTTGTACAGTATGACTGAACAGTTTGATATAGGTAAAAAGTTTAGAGGCTTAATGAGACCAGGAGGCATCAATCAGACTATGAAAGATATATCATATACTGATGGATTGAAAGAATCAGACTCACGATGTGTTCCCCTCTTAGCCTCCTCCATGCTGACTCGTTCATAGGGTTTATCATCAGCTGGCATCAGCTCATCTGCAAAAGGTGCCGGGTGCTTCAATCCCTAAAAGACCCATGCCGACAAAAGTTAAAAAAATGCACACACACATTATAGCTGGACATCATAGTAAATACGCCTAATTGACTGGATGGATAAAGTTAAAATTATTACGCTCTCATTTTGTAATATTCCTTCCTGAAACGATGCAATCAAGGATGTTGCTGTTGTGGTGACACAGCGGATGACATTTTTTTAAAGCTAACTTCTCATCAGCCAACATGAAGTCGGACACATTACACAATAGATAACTCTGTAGAGAAAAAATAAGTTAAAAAAAAAAATGTCTTGTATGATTATGGTGAAAATCATGCACATACATGCATTTATAAACTACCAGAGTGTCTCTCCAGCCTGTAGAACCTGCTGGAGGGACACACACGGCTCAGTGACCAGCTGACTCACCACAGTACATCTGGGGATTTTCCCAAGCTTCTCTCCCTCCTCGGTCTCCCGATTGGAGCCCTCTCTTCTCCGCTTTCTGGACAGCAGCAGCCCGCTGGAGCTCTGGGCCTCCATCTTGGTCAAAGGCCAAGACAAATGGAATTAACGACGCCATGCTTCACTTACACTATTACACTGCTTTGTCATGTTCTAGTATGATTGGGAAAGGGACACAGATGCAGATCTCAGTAATACTCTGTATAATGTGCCCACGTTTTGAACATAATGTTACATAATTATGTTAATGGTACTGTTCATAGCATCCAGTACTATAAACGTAGACAGCAGTGAGGTTATGACAGGTGACATATGACAGAGCAACAGGGGCGGAACACAGCATGTGCCTCGGCTCAACCAATAGGAAGCATTGGATCAAAAGAGACATATTTGAAGGCCAACTGAGATGAAAATAAGCCCACCTTACTAACCATGCCAAGCCTGCTGTTATTTCCCAAAAATAAACAGTGACTAAGATTCACGAGGCATCAGGAGATCCAGCCCCGATTCACCAGAGTCAGCAGTCCACCACAAGTGGGGGAAAGTTTCTATTAAATGTCGTACGATTTCAGCTGACTACATTCTGTGCATCACAGCCAGCTGGAAGACTTCCAATGTCTCTCCCACTGGTTTGGTGCTACTTCAAAGCAATACTAACAAGTATATCTAAAACTAAACTTAACAAAATATAAGTTATCTATAGGATTTTAAAAGATCAGTTATAATTATAGGTAGGCCTGAAAACAGTAACAATAAAAAATGACCCAAGGTCAACATCTTGACATATCTTGTTTTGTCCAAACAACACTCAAAAACCCAACAATAGTCTATTAAATAATTTAGAAAACAAAGAAAGGCATTAACTTCTCACATTGTAGAAGCTGGAACCATCAAATGTTAGTGATTTGGGCTTAAAAAACAATGTCATGATTAATCCATTATCAAAAAAGTTGCCATGCTAGAGTCTAAGGTCAATGACCAGTGTCCGAAAAGAGTCTTTAACGCTACTTTCTTTGGATTTTAACACCACATTAAGTTCTCTAAACAGAATTCCAAACACATTAAAAGATCCTATCCACAATGATGATACGACGTCCACCCTGTCTGTCTAGATTTAGTGGAACAACAGAAAACTACAGCTGATATCCTATTACAAGGGTGTCTGTGTTACGGGTAAAGGCTCTGCCCCATTCCACACATTCCAACACGCCACCCAAAATGAAGCCACTGAAGAATGGGTTTAGTAATTTGAAATGTCTAGCCTTGTCACTTATTTAGCTTGCTGTTACATCACATGGCTTGACTGTTGCTGCTGTTAATGTTAAAGTGTGACTCAGTACAACGGGGGACAGCAGGATCCTGGTGGTGACAGGTACCTGATCCAACACTGGGCTCTTGCAGAAGCAAGCCTCTGCAACAGCTTTGGCACCAGCTGAGCTCTGACAGTGAGAAGTCCTGCAAGGCTCTCACACACTGAAAGAGGAGATTCACATCAACAGCACATGCCTTCATAACTGAAATAGGCTGCTATTATAAGAAAGCAACAAAAGGATAGAGCCAAGTCTTGTTTAACTAGATGTTTTGTACCAGAGGTCACTGATAGCCCCTGCAACCATTAAGACACACTAAAAGTAATTGAAAATATATTTAAAGTAGCTACCAATATTCAGAGCTGTCACGTACGCAGATTTGCAGATTGCTTTCAAGGCTTTTCTATGGACCCCGGACCACACTTTGAGAATATATTTCTTTAATATGTCACTTAAAAAACGTCAAGCCGACATGTCAGGCGTTAACATGAGTTAGCACACATACACATACACATACACATTTTGGCACTAATGCCAGAAGTTAGTACGCTTGTAGTATTAGTGACTCTGGTTGTGCAGCTCACTTGTCAAATCCTGGTTTACAGGACGCTTTCGCCTCTGGCGAAAATCCTTAATATCAACATGCTACCTACCCCAGATATCAATGTTAGCTAATACTTGACAGTTTATTTAAGTTTCTGCTTACTTACGGTTTAGTCTTTTGTCCGGAATGCTGCTTTGCAGCAGTGAGCGGCTTCCTAGCCTCGTAATGCCAGCAGGCTAGATAGCTAGCTAACGCTGCTAGCTACAGTCTAATTCTAGCTAACAAGCTAGCTGTAAAGCTGTACGGCTAGCATTAGAAGTTAGCTCGCTGGTTAGCTGACACTAGCAACAACGGTAATAACGAACAACCCTGGGAGTCCAACCTCCTCCTGGAGCTCGCTGTGTTGCTGACCGAAAAGTTCAACTACCAGAAGAAAAGACAGATTATCAGCAGTGACAGCTTGTACTACAATGCTGACAGGTCACCAACCCAGGAACTACAAAACTTTGATAGGAATTCATTAGTCGGATATTTCCGGCGGTGTACCGTGTTGTCCCCTAGTGGAGAGTATACGACATGGTTGTATAAATAGTCCCGTTATACAGCAAAGGGACACTTCATTTGATCATTTCCACAAATGCCACAAAGGTAATTAAGTAGTGAAGTAGTGTGCGTGTGTGTTTGTACGTGTGTGTTTGTGTGTGTGTGTGCAGAGCCGTTACAGCATTTTTAATAACATATTTTTACATTATTCGACATTAATTATATTATTTACACCTGTACTTTTCCTGCTGTGACACGTCCTGTAGTTTTTGACTTTATTTTAAAGCATTTTTATACAGATTTACGCAATAAAGGAAAGAAAAATGTGTATGTGTAAGTGTATACTGTATGATGAAATGTGAATAAATGTTTGTGTAGTGTAATTGTGTTGTGTGTGTAAAATCCACCATTGTACACAACTTCAATCTGGGCCTAATATGGAAAGCAGTGGTGGAATGTAACTAAGTACATTTCCTCAAATACTCTACTTAATAGACTAATGTCTAATTACACGGATTAAAAAACACTTTTTACTGTTTCATATATAACATTAACACACTGGACAATTTTCTGCAGAATAAGCATTGTTGATACTCTAAACAGATCTTGCTGATAATACTAACGTACATAATGACAGTGTAGTATTAAACATTAACATTTTATAAAAACAAGGAGAGATATATTGCACCAGGTTGTAGCACAATTGCTATTTCCCCTGTATGGTCCTTGAGCAGGTAGGTGAAACAATACATATTCAAAACAAAACAGCCGATCGTGCAATTTTACAAACGTTAGCATTCACATTCACACCTTATTATAATAATACACATACAAAAAGTTGCAGCATCACAATTATCATGGGCTCAGTCATCCCCATATCCTAAAACAAGTCCCTTAGCCTTTCCCATTCCCAAAATGTGCAAGGTAGAATTTCAGTGTAATAAAATATCATAGGAACCAAGCTGTTCTAACCCTTCTTCTCCACCACGGATGGAAAGTGTGGTTGACTTGTGGCGTAGCTCGGGCTTCTGCCAGTGCTGAACCTGGTCTGGTCCTATATACCGCCACAACCTTAGAGCCAGCTGCGTTCATCCAATCAGCTGAGAGAAGACTATATAATTCCCCATACACAGTCCTGCTCCTGCAGCCATGTCTTCCCCACCCACAGATCGTCATTCTGGTGTGGGCTGAGTTAAAGAAGTGGACTCTGTGGGCCGTCACTGGCCCAGACCAAATTTGTTATTTGGATTCTTTTCAGCCCATTTGACTCTGCAAATCTTCTTCTGCAGCAACCAAGAGAGACGTTTCATCTGAACATCTGCAATGCTACATCATTTTACAACAGGAAAACAAAGTACCACCCAGTGGTAATCTTGCCCAAGCACAGGTTAGCTTAGCTGTGGAATGAATGGTGTAGAGCTCAAAACATTACTCTAGAGCTGATCCTCTTGTGTCCTGCAGAGAGCTCCAGGACAAGGTGTAATTTCACTTGAAGATCAGAGGGCCACAAATTATGATAATTGATACCCTGAAGGTGGTGTTAAAGTTGAACAAAAGCTGCTGTACATTGCAGTAATGCAGATATTCTGTGAGATATTCTTCATTATTGCTTTAACTTAAAATAAAACTAACAGCGCAATGAAGTGGTTTACTGCTTGATTAAGAAGTATTTAATGATTTTGGGACACGGGTAATTGTCCCTTAAAAGGTGTGTTTTAATATTGTGTAATTAATAGCCTAGATCCTAGTGACATATTTTAATTTTCCATCTCAGTACAATGGGGATATTATTTAGAATCTCATTCAACATCATAAAGCTTTTGTAATACATACTGTTTTGTCATTTTCTTTAAATATTTCAGCACGACTGCCACAAGGCTTATCCAGATATCCATTGGTAACATGTACTAAACTAATGGCTCAATTTGTTTATTAATATTGCCAATATATATAAGTTATAAAAAAGTGCTACTCTGACAAGCCTGCAAAATATAATAAAAGATCATGTCAGATTCCTAAGTGCATTATATGTTGTTGTTTTTCACCCTGCTTACACCTTCTGTAAAATTAGTTGATTTATTTAGTGAGGCGGCTGTGTGTCTCAGTGGACAGGGAAAATAAATGTATATCATTTAAAGTAACAGGTGCCCTACCCTTCCATTTTTGTCATTTGCTCAGAGCAATTACAGTACGATGTTCACCATTAGCCACCTGGCAGAGCCCCCATAGACTCCCCGGCTCCTTCTTGCACTCTTTGATCGCTGCTTTACCTGCTGGTTTGACGGATAGAATTTCCTCCAGTGTTGAAAGTACAAACACTGAGCAGGTGGGCAAAAATGAATATGAAGAAAGTCAAAAGATGACTTGGACATGTGGTAAAATTAGTGGGCTGAAATGTAGGACCTGGCTGAGCTGGGATGGGTATTTGGCAGCGCACACACTCAAAGCAACTGACTCTAATGGATTACATCATATATCATCAATTACTATTATCAATAATTCATGTTCACACTTGAAATGTGTTGTTTGTTTAACATGGCCCCAAACATTATATTCTGCCTGGATCACACTGGTATCCTTTTATTTATTCATTTTTAAAGATATAATACAAGGGAAAAGAGTTTTTGGTATGCTAATAACAATAACAATACAATTTATAAACGTATTAGTGCAATGTATGTGTATTTTTAATATATAGGCATTTAGAAATATATGTGAAACAAAACAAAAAGGCATTTTGAAGCTTCTAAGAAAGACGGAGCACAGACCCCTTACTATATGAATGTTGTATTTGAAGTTGTACTTATTGGCTTTCTTTTTTAAATTATGTTTTAATGTTAAACATACATATGAAACAGTGAACCCTTGGTGACTACCTTACCTACAGGCCAGCAGGCAGTAGGGATTTATATTTGCTAACAATATGGATTCATGTTTTTTAAAAGACTTTCATTTTTTAAACAACAATTTGGAGGCCCCCCTGCACTGACTCTGAGGCCCCCCCTAGGGGTCCCAGACCCCCTGTTGAAGTCCCTGCCTTAAACAACAATTTTCCAGGCTGTGTTACAGTGACCTGGTGTTTGGACAAGCTAGCCCATAATTCCTGCATATTTCCAGGGGATTTAAACAGCAGTTGACTTGGCTCACCCTCTGTCATCTGACTGCCCAAGATCAAAGATAAAAGGACATATCCAGCTGTTTTGGGACAGAGGGTTCATTTTTATCTTGCAGGCATGTTCTCTCAAGAATTACGCTACAGTTCATGTCACCATCTTTGCACATTTGGTCCATAAATTCAAGGGAAATTCAGAACATGTTGTGTGTTTGGCAGCTATGGATTTAGAGATACATAGTGTTTTTTAATTGCATGCTACATCCGCTGATGGCTTCATCCAGCACCAGGACCCCATGGAAACCTTAAGAAACTGGACTGCATGTGCACCCAGAAGGTGACCTGCTGTCACAGGACTGTTCCTTGTGGCTTTACAAGTCCCATTTTGTTTGAAGCTGGTCTTCTACTGCTTGTTCATACTCATTGTGCTAATGAGCTCGTCCACGTCTCGACAGAAAATGCATGAGGGGTGGAGTCAAGCCTACGTGCACCTCAGTGGCCAATGGAAAGACCCCAGTATCAACAGCAGTATTTATGAACAGTTATGTTGTGCAGTGGATTAGAACAGGACTGGGTGAGATGCAACAGCAGGTGAGCAGGTTTCTTTTTTACTCAAGTTTAAAAGTAGAACTGTACAAACAAGGCAACCCTTGCTTTGCTTTGCTTATGTTGTGTAGAAAATGTCCATAAAGAAGAATTTTGAAGACATGATATCATGGCAAGTCAAGTAGCAACTTCACAAGAAATACAATCTTATTGCCAGGTGATTTGTTTTCTAATCAGGTAGTTTTTGCCTTGCCAGCAATATCTTCATGTAGTGGTTAATGTCTGGGACATTTTTTGGTGTCCCGGCATATTTATTTACTTTGAACTCATTTTGTGCTTTTAACATGCATTCAATTGCATATTGGCTTTTATGAATAACAACAGTGATGTAAGGCACAATACTAAATAATAAAGGTTTTGTGTGATATTGCAGTTGCAGATGTCGAGGATGATTTCCCAGGTGTCCCTGTTGAGGGCACTATGCTACGTGCTGCTAATGCCAGGTTTGTCCAAGTAAAATTAGTGAAATTCTTGTTTCATCTGACCTATGGGAGAACCATAGCAATAAAAAGTTGAAATGATAATTGTAGTCACAGGTTGTCTCTTTTAGTGTAATGCTTTGCAGAGGGAGTGTTATGTTGTTTGGGTGTCTAACGTGATCTCTGCCTCCCTCCAGGTTTGCTAGAAGCAACATCTCTGATGAAAGTAAAGAATCCTGGAGGTATTTAATCTGCCACCTTCTTGTAGATTCTAATCACACACATTATATAATCACAGTATGTTTCAAGTGTATTTTTATATTTAAGTTCTGATTTAAGAGCTAAATACTCTCCTTAATGTATGAGTGTATTTATCTCCAGACATAAAAGTAGTAAGACTTTTAAGACTGTTATAGCTGGCGCTAACTTTCTTCACACCAATAATAGTTATCCTGTTAACGTTTCAATAATCAATAATTCTGGTACTTATGAGCATTTAAAGGCTAAGCCTGATAATCTTAAAAATAAAAAAAATAATAAATACTCTCCCACTTATAATTTATGACCAGGACTCCCTGGAAGAACAGATCTGGTCTCTCAATGTTACCTGGGTTTATGTCTAAATAACAGATAATTAAATAAAAATGACTCATTCTGTGTTCTTCCACAGGAAATCCGGTTAACATCGGCTTTGCTCAGGCACATAACTTCTTGACTAATTCTCGACCTAAGAGGAACATTGACCCAAAATGGTACAGAGGCTCTCCGGATTTCCAGTCCTACTACCGATTCTACAACAGTATTGGGCACATTGAAGGGGTAGGTTGATGTTGATTCTAATGTATGTGACTCTTCTTGGATTATTCAGCGAAAACAACTTTTCTATGACATATGTTTGTGTTTTATCAGCTCTACGAGATCGACAGGATCAGGATGTTGTATCAGCAGATGCGTCACTTGGAGTGGACCTATGGCCCAGATGCCTCCAGTTACCAAAGTGTCATGGGTGTACTGACTACCACCGCAGCACCATCTACCACCACCCAGCCTCCTCCCCCTCCCACCACCCCTGCTCCCACACCAGACCCTCTGGAGAAAGCTCAGAGAGTCTATCTGTGTAATCCCAAAGATCCACTGTGCAAACCTCAGATCGTCTACCTGCCAACAGGGGCGGTTCCGGTACTGTGTGACCCACGAGTCAACCCCGCCTGCAGGCCCAAAACAGGGGAGAAGATAAGAGATGCTGCTCCTCCCCAACTACCCCCGGCTCCTCCTGCTCCCAAAAAGTCTGTCCCAGTCCCCCCTCCTGCTATCACTGTTAAAGCTATGGAGTACGACTGTGACCCATACTGGGACCCTGACTGCCTCATTGATCACCCTCCCCGCCCCATCCAGGAAACTACTGCGCCAGAGGCCCAAACTGAAGAGAAAGTGGAGAAAGAGGAAGTAGCAAAAGCCAAAGAAAGTGTCCCTGAAGCTCCAACCACCCAGAAGACCCCTTACATTGACCCTTATGATTTCACACGTGACCTGTACGACCCCTTTCGTTATCCCAATCCAGCTCCCGAACCAGAGTAAAAACAGATGATAACCTTCTATGCAGCATAAGACCACAACATTAAATCACCAAACCAAGACATGACTGTGAACAAATTCACATTAAAAACTCAAATCAAATGCAAATGATCATATGTTGTACAGGATAGACATGTAGACAATGCTTCACAGCATGCATGAGAAACCACACTTTGACTCATTTTTTCATGGGTGTTCATAAGATTTGCACAAAAACTTTTGTATTGAATAAAATCAATGTAGTAAGAACAAAATGGATTGGCTACTTGTAATAAATATGTGTGAATTTATATTTCATTTAGTGTGTTAATATTTGCATGTGTTTGAAAACAAAATGGACTTCCTTCCCTGCATTTGATTGTTTTGCTTCACATATTTGACAGTTATAGTTAAGGTACTTTAGCAAAACTCATTCCCTGCATTCCATCTCTCAAGGGGATGGGTTTAGGGGATGTGGGCAGCCAGCAGCCAGATCTGAGCCAGTTCCAGGGCCGGAACGACCTGGATTCACAACCAGAACCTTCTTGCTGTGAGGCCACAGTGCTAACCAGTGGGCCACCATGCCACCTTGGTTGGTACTTACTTTGAAGATTAAGATTTTTCTTAAAATGCATACGAACAGTTGATAAAATCGGAAGAAATATTTGAAACGACCAAACACGACTTTCCATTACAGGAAGCTGCAACGTTAATATGCTGCTTACATGTTAACCCATCAGTAATAATTATCCAGTAGTATAATCATTCAACACTCAGGAATTGGACATTCCCCATGATCAAGACTCTCTTCTATATTTTTCTCTAAATAATAATGTATCCTTTATTAGTCCCACGAGGGGAAATTTACACTCTGTTGTTGTTACACACAGACCAGAATTACACACACTTGCTCTGTACCTATACATGCACTAAATGGAGAGCTGTCGGGGGGGGGGGGGCTGCCCGTGGAAAGGCAGTTAGGGGTTTGGTGCCTTGCTCATATTTTGACATGTATGTGGACTTATCCCACCCTCCCAACCCAACACCCGACGGACTGAGCTACTGCCTCCTGTAAGCCTACTTTTACGTTCAACTTTCAATGCAGGACTTTATGTGTAATGGCATATTTTGGTAGAATAATCAATTGGACTTAAATAAAGGATTTAAATACTTTTTTCATGACGGTTGTTTAATAGATAAACACAACTCTAAGTATAAAGGAATTCTCCAGGAGAGTGTAGCTAACTCCTCCTGCCAGTAGGGGGACTCTTCTTCAACGGTTGTTCTTCTTCGCGTTGGACTAGACTACTGCCTCTCTTCTTCACTCTTACTTTAACTGTCTATGATTACTTCACTTCTTCCAGCATCATCAATCTCCACCATCATCCCTTCTCTTCAGACCTAACGCATACAAAACCGGATTATATCCTAATCTGTCTCCCGAAAACTAACATCTGATATCAGGTATTTTACAATGCCTCAATAACTGTGTTGCTTTTGTACGTGCCAGTCAACGGACAATAAAGCAGAAAGGCTCGGGCGTCGGTTTGCGGCGCTACCGTTAGTCGCTTATTGTGACAGTAGGCCCGCCGGGTGCCATGGAGATTACCGTTAGCATGCTAACGTAGCGACGGTAACGTTAGCTCTCGGTTCTGACACTGAGAGTGTAGCCGTTAATTAGCTAGAATATACAAATGTTGGACAAATAATTGACCCAGAGCCTTTATAACGTGAAGCGTTCACTAAATGAGCGATTTATGACGAAGAATAGCTAGTTTAGTTTATTTTTAACTGCGGTTAGTATGACAGCGGTTGGAGCGTCTCGGTTGTCCATCTGTTCTGAACACTAGTTAGGTTACAACATAGCTAACAGGATTAGCTTTAGCACATAATTATGACCAGTTTGTAACAACACTGTAGTTAGCTTCCCTATTGGACAGTTAAGGTTAAGAGGAAAGTTAAGGGAAACATTAAGGAGCGACTGGCCCGCTATTTTTTGCACCTTTTCACTTTTGTGAAAGCTTCTCAACACTATTTAGGTAGCTAGCTATAGCATTTAAGCTGCCTGAAACCCACTGCGAGATTTGTGAAAGCTTTAGCTATTCTGTTTGTGAAAATGCAAAAAGGGAGATGTGATGTGACTGCTTTTCTCCCCCCCACATCAAGATCACTATAATGGGTTCACAAATCTCTCTAGTATAATGTGTCCCAATGTGATCTTGATGAAAAATAAGCATTAAACTCTCCCTTATGTTGCATTTCACAAATAGAATAAAGCTTTCACAGTAATTTAAAGAATGTAGCGTGTGTGTGTGTGTCCTGACATGACTACACCATCATTTAAAGCGCTGCTTGCTCTGACTTTAAATATATGTAACTTAGTAGGAGTAAGAGTCTAATAAACTATTAGAATATTTATTTGTAAATACAACTGAGGGATTCATTATAAAATGACCCAGCCTAATAGCTTTTGAATAATCATTGCCCGTTAGGCGTGTCATTATGGAGAAATCATATAAAGAGAACATTGTTATCATCAGCTGGCTGGTGTTCACATGTTCCCAGTATAATAGGCCCAGGGCTAATTCTGGTATTTTTTTGCATAGAATAAAATTAAAATTGCCTAATAATTGTTTTGATTTTATGAATCATCTTTTAATGTTAAATAATACAGTGAATCCTTAAGAGTGTATCTGTGGATGGCCTTAGTGACTACTCAAACTTACCCATAGGCCAGTAAGCAGTGGGGATTTATATTTGCTAATAATATTTTGGATGCATTTTAAGACTTTTTAATTTTTGAAAAAACTTTTCCAAATTATCAATAATGTGGAGGCCCCCCTGCACTGACTCTGAGGACCCCCTTTTGGAGATCCCTGGACTAAACAATTAATCAATGGGAAAAGATTCAGATTAAAGTAATGAACATATTTGTCAGTTGCAGCCTTACAAACGCCCTGTAAGCCTTGTATTTACATTGAGATATTTAGTGAGGTTTCTGGTCTGGGTGTGTTATAAGTGAAGCATGTCAAGAAGTATGTCTTCTCTTCCTCCTGCAGTATGTCTGACAAGAGTGAGCTGAAGGCTGAACTGGAGAGGAAGAAGCAACGGATCGCCCAGATTCGAGAGGAGAAGAAGAGAAAAGAAGAGGAGAAGAAAAAGAAGGATGTAAGCGGTGGAAGCAATAACTTCATTTCATTTATCACCGAAGAACCTGCTGGGCTGCTGCTCTGTCTTTAGCTTGTTCTGTACTCTGTAGGGAGACTCGAAGCGTGGCGCTGAGGCGGGGTCCTCAGCTGGTCATGAAGACTCTGACCTAGAGAGGAAGAGGAGGGAGGCAGAGATGATGCTGCAGAGTGTCGGCATAACCCCTGACATAGCCCACGGTAAACACACAATGCCTGCATGCTTCTTTTTTTAGCTTTCACGCTGACTTATCTCCCATAATTTTCTTGTTGTTTGCCTGATGCA
This sequence comes from Etheostoma cragini, assembly GCF_013103735.1. NCBI lineage: Eukaryota > Metazoa > Chordata > Actinopteri > Perciformes > Percidae > Etheostoma > Etheostoma cragini. The sequence continues at coordinate 24,741,669 of NC_048418.1, read as the reverse complement.
ATTAGCAGTGTTTATAAAAGGCTCCTCTAACTCGTTGGACTAGTTGGTGTCTGTCACTGCCAGTTATGCCCACCTCTCACAATATCTCACAATATCTCACAATATCTCAACATTTTACATGTTGTTAACTGTTGTTTGTGCATGCCACCTAAAACCTGCCTGCCATTTATTTTCATTCTCTCTTCTCTCCCCTTTGTCTGTTATTTTGTCCTCCTTACTGCATGCAAACTCATTCACACACTCCTTCCCTCCTTCTTTCATTCCCTCCCTCCCTCCCTCCCTCCCTCCCTCCCTCCCTCACTCACTCACTCACTCACTCACTCACTCACCTGTTGACTCACACACCTACAAACATGCACTTACAGCTCAGCCCCTGAGGGTAGTAACAGAAGATACGTGTCTGTTTCACTACCTAGTCCCCGCCCCCATGTCTCCCTCCAACAAATCAGTGGGCAGCGATGCAGGAAGCCAAGATTCTGGGGACGGAAACGCAGGACCAAGGTGTGTGTGTGTGTGTGCGTGCGTTCGAGCGTGCGTCCGGAGATAATAATTGTTCATTTTAGGTCATTTATTAATGTAATTGTGGTTTGTACCTGCATGCCCAGTGTGTCTGTTACCATGGTAAATATACTTGATGAATTCTGACCTGTCTCCTCTTTTGCCTTTTTACCGGCACGCTGACGTTTCTCAATTAACACACACTCCGTTCTTCTCTCTCTGTCCCATCCCTTGATTGGCTTTTGCCTGTCTTTTGTGTTTGGTTTCTCTTTTCCCTTTTCTTTCTTTCTGTCTGTCCTGTCTTTCTCTAACTAACACCATCTGGTGGTTTGGCTGTATTAGGACATTGCATTGGGATCCTGACCCCTCTACTCTGCAACTCCACTCCGACTCTGAGCTGATGGGGTACTGCTCCTCCTCTCTCCTTTAGCTTGTCTGCCAACCTTATTCAGTTTGTGTGGTTTCATCTTAGAGTTGTCTAAATGTGTTAATATTATGTCTGTATATCATTGTTTATGTCTCTACATGTAAATGTGTAAATGTTGCGTCCTGTTCTGCTTTGTATTGCAAACCTTTGTAAGTGTGTGCTTATTTCCACCATTGTGTGCGTTTGTATGTGTAGACGTGGAGCAGTGAGGCTGGGAATGTCCAAAGTGACCCAGGTGGACTTTGTCCCAAAGGAAATGGTGTCCTACTCCAAAGAAACACAGACACCCACTACGGAGGCACTGACACACACCGATCAAAAAGCAGGTACACAAACAAACACGGATAGGTGTTTTCCAAATCTTTTGCCATGGCTTATTATAAATAGAATAATAAACTAATGTGTGTGTGTGTGTGTGTGTGTCTTCAAGATGAGGAAGAGGATGAGGATACAACTGCTCCCCCAACAGCAGAGGATACCCAGGATGAGAAAGATGAACACGGTGAAGAGCAGGAGGAGGGTGAGGACAGAAGTGTGTAACATGTAACCTCTCTGTGAGCTGGCTGTTAATGCCACAGATCCCAGGAACCACTGGGCTGTAAGAGATTCATGGGAAATAATAGTCTCAATTTACCAGTACGGATTGTTTTTTGCATATTTCTGTCTATCCAGCACAATGTTACCAGTACGCAATATCATTTCTCCATATTGAATTCTCTGTGTATAGACACTCCCAAAGAGCTGACAGAAGAAGAGAAGCTGCAAGTCCTGCACTCTGAGGAATTCCTGTCGTTTTTCGAGCGAGGCAGCAGAATTGTGGAGAGAGCTCTGGCTGAGCATGTGGACGTCTGCTTCGACTACAGCGGCAGAGATCTAGAGGATAAGGAGGGGTGGGGCACATAAGAGAAGAAATTGTTAATAATGGAGGTCAAAGTTAAAATAACACATGGATGGTTAGCTAATCGATCTGTCTTCTGTTTTGGTCCCTCACAGGGATTTGCAGGCAGGTGCAAAGCTGGTTCTCAACAGACAGTTTGCAGATGAGCGCTGGACTAAAAACAGAGTGGTTACCTGTCTGGACTGGTCACCTCAGGTGGGTTTTTGTTTGTTACTGATCCCTACAGAGAAATTCATCCTATTACAACGTCCCAAACCGCACCCTCGGTAGTGGTTCAGTGAGAACGGACTGTCTGAAAGCACTCTGCCGATCCATTTGTGGCTCTTAGTGGGATGTATGCTGCAAAGCCAAAAGCCGAAAGACCCTAACTCGCCGGAGAAAAATAACATTAAACTTATTTTGTTGTCCAGCCAAAGGAGTTGTAGGCAGGATATTGAAAATTTGGCAATACTTTGTTTTTTTATTATGCTATTTATCTACATAAAAATATTAAAAGCAAACTTGACCTTGAAGAGCCATAATGGATGTTATTGTATTCTGCCTTGGCTTCTCTACGGCTTTCTACACACAATTTTCTCCCCAAAACAATACATTTGACTCAAGATATTTGTGCATATGATAAAGCAGATCTTCCAGAGGTACCACACAGAGCTTTCACAGTAGCCCACGTAAGTGACCTCACAAACCTTATAAGTAGAAGGAAATGCAACGCTACCAAGCCACGGCCAAGCGGACTAATCACAGCTGTTGTGGTCTGCGCCGTGACGTGTTTTTGAGAGGTGCGTCAGGCTACAGAGTAGGGTCCAGCATGGGGTCCTTATCTCCACGTACCTACGGCCTCGATTTAATGCAGAAGCATACATTCAACTTTAAAGGATTCTTTCGTTGCTTCACTGCTTCTTCTATTGTCTGCTGCTATGTTCCTCTCAGTATCCAGAGCTGCTGGTGGCTTCATATAACAACAACGAGGACGCCCCCCATGAGCCGGATGGAGTGGCTCTGGTCTGGAACCTGAAGTACAAGAAGGCCACACCTGAGTACATCTTCCACTGCCAGGTAAGGAAAGAATTCACATGCAATTGTGCTACAAACCCCTGGCATAAAGACATTATCTTAAAGAGAGTTCACATCACAAGATATCTTGTTTTAAGATTAATACAGCTAAATGCTTAGGCAGAAGTGGAGATATTTAAATGCATTATTTGCTTCCTCCAGTCAGAGGTGATGTCAGCCGGCTTTGCAAAGTTCCACCCCAACCTGGTAGTGGGTGGGACGTACTCCGGACAGATTGTCTTATGGGACAACAGGAGCAACAAGCGCACCCCTGTCCAGAGAACTCCCCTGTCTGCAGCTGCACACACAGTAAGGCACTGGAGCTCACACACCTGTATGTCCACCAGGGTGGGACTCACCAGACGCCTCCCAATACGATATCATCACGATACTTATGCCACGATGCAATATTATTGCGATTTTAAACATATTGCTATATTCTGCGATATATTGCAATATATAATCTTTTATTCTAACTTCAATTTTTTTCCCAAATTCAAATGACGTCCCCAAAAGAAAACGGCACCCAACCATAACGTCTCACAAACAAAGTTCTTCTAATATGTGTACTTTTTGTGATAGTTTTTTGTCTTTGCATCTGGCTGACCTTTCCTGGTAAATGTATGTTGTCTAACTCCTAACTGCTCTGCTGTGTTCAGCACCCAGTCTACTGCGTCAACGTGGTCGGAACCCAAAATGCTAACAACCTGATCAGCATTTCCACCGACGGCAAAATGTGCTCCTGGAGCCTGGACATGCTCTCCCAGCCACAGGTACATCAAACTTGAATGGATGACGTAGAGACACGCTGTCCTAATAAATATGAGACGCGGAGTCTGAGTCTGCGTGTTGATTATCCCTGCAGGACAGTCTGGAGCTGGTGTTCAAACAGAGCAAAGCGGTGGCCGTCACCTCCATGGCCTTCCCTCTGGGCGACGTGAACAACTTTGTGGTGGGGAGCGAGGACGGCTCGGTCTACACGGCCTGCCGCCATGGGAGGTGAGTGGTCTTTGTCCTCTGTCCTCATTGGCACCAACTGACTTGTTGGGTTTACAAAATAGCAAAGAAAGTAAATATTAGAACACATTCCCCACAGTTATTTTTTTTATTGATTTGTTATTGAACTTTTTCAGTCTTTTTCAGTATCATACATTGTACACTTTTTATAGATATTTGCAGGGTGCTATTTGCCCTTAAAGTGATAATCGTTTTCACTAATAGACCATTACATACCTGCAATAAAAGTATTTTACACTAAGTAAATCACAGTCTATAGTGCCATAGAAGGATAAATTCCGAGGAGCAGTTGCTGGTGGTATTTAGCCGCTAAAGAGCTCCAATAGATGACTGGGAGCCGGCTACAAGCACCGCCTGAGGACGGTCCTTTCAGTAGCCATGGTAGTGGAGTTTAGCCAGAAAAAGTGAGCATCATGCGGCAATGATAGTCAAGACATTCCCGAGTAATGAACAACAATTCCTGGAGGAAAGTATTTTGTTTTTGCTGCAAAGTAAACTCCGCTCTCCGGCTTGAAAGCGCTGTGTTTTCCACTGAATATTGAAGTGTTGGGTGTGCCTGGCACTGTGTCCATGGTATTGCAAGGGGGATTTAAGTCTTGCATGTTTTGTTTTGTTGGATGAACAAAAAACATCCCCCCCCCCCCCCTCTTGCTTTCTTCACAAATCTCACCATGGAAATTTGTATATATTGTTTTTAACAATTAACACAATACATTTTCAATTGAATCCTACAAAAAAGGGAGTAAGAGAAAAAGGCTTGTGGCAAAGGAACGGTGGGGGTTATGTTACGCCTTACAGTTATGTTGATGTGTTTGTGTGTGTGTGTGTGTTACAGTAAAGCGGGTATCACTGAGGTGTTTGAGGGCCACCACGGCCCTGTTACCGGGCTGAGCTGTCACAGTGCCGGAGGACCCGTTGACTTCTCGCATCTCTTCATCTCAGCCTCTTTTGACTGGACAGTCAAACTCTGGAGCACTAAGGTGAGACATTCACAAGCTGTAAAGCTATAAGACGTACCATTAGTCACGTTATTTATATTCCCTCTGTTCTTCTTCCTGTTCTTCCATATAGAGTACCCGTCCGTTGTACTCGTTTGAGGACAGTTGTGACTACGTGTATGATGCCATGTGGTCTCCAACACACCCTGCTCTGTTTGCTTGTGTGGACCTAGCTGGACGTCTGGACCTGTGGAACCTCAACAATGACACAGAAGTATGCACACGCACGCACAATGCACTGAAACCTTCATTTAACCCCTTAAAGGTCCCATGAAATGGTATTGGATCGATACCCCTTCTTAATCCAACCTTTGGCAAGAAAGCAAATAAGCATATATATATATATATATTTATTTTAAATGTCCCTCAAGCACAGATAAATCCTAGCATTATCAGCTAAAATTCCTAACATTATGCCACATGATAATGATTATTCCACATGAACATTTTTCAAGGTTCCCACTGCGAGTGTGTGTGTGGAAGGGGCCTCAGCGCTGAATCGTGTGAGATGGGCTCACTCTGGTAAAGAGATAGCCACCGGAGACTCGGAGGGACAGGTGCAGGTCTACGACGTAGGGGAGGTGAGACGTCATCCCATGTTACTATGATGTTTTGTTGTTGAATGGTATTTACTTAGCAGTGTTTTCCCTTGGTTTGTGGAAGACATAGGTGCACTTATTTGGCATGGGGTTTAGGGGTCCTCTGGAGAAAATATTATGTTTTTGAATAAAAAAAAATTAAAAAAGCCATTTCACATCATTTTGGACCAACTACAACTGTTTGATGTGAGTAAAGTTATTTGGTTACATTTATTTGGCTTAGGTGGTGCCCAAACCGGCTTGGGTGCTTCACCTAAGCCTTGGTAGGGGAAACCCTGGGGTTACACTGCTACAGTTAACTTCTGATGCTTTTTGAGTTCCGTCTCTGTAACTCATTGTCAACGTGCTGATTGTGCGCTTTGTCTTTCTGCAGCAAATCTGCGTGCCAAAGGCTGACGAGTGGACGCGCTTCGTCAGGACGCTGGCTGATATCAACGAGAACCGAGATGAAGCTGAGGAACTGGCCAACGTCTGATGTTACAAACCCTCATACATTTCTCTCCAGTACTCTACACCACTTATAGCACACTACACTACACTACACTACACTGCCTCTCTCTGGCTTCCAGCTTTTTCCACCTACGACAACATGAATTGGCCTGAGGAGATTTGCAGAGCTAGAATGGATAGAAAAAGACGGTTTTAGACAAGTTTTAGATGTGTTTTCATGTTTCTTTGAGAGTTTTAAAGTACAATAGTAGGGACAGTGAATGTCACGTGTAGCAGCAGTAGGACAGAAACCACAGTGAAGTGGTTGAAAGTGTAACTGACAGAGGAATACAGCGAGGTTGTTTTCACCATAGATGTGACTTCTAGCTTTGGTAACATCCTCAGGGCTCTAGACACTGCTCTTCTCCTGAGGCCTCCAACCAACTCAGCCCTTTTTTAAATATGCAATCCTTTGTACTTGCACCTTTTTTATTACCATGAGTGTTTTTTTTTATGTGTTTTAAGATTTTCCAGACACGCTTTTGCACATGGCTGACGAGAAAAAGAAAAGCTGACATATTACTATCAGATCCTCTTTTGTCCTCAGCTGCACTCGCATTTGATGACATAAAAACCAGCCGACGTGCTCATACGTGCACACTCGGGGCCTGTGCAGAAGTGTGACATTTTTACATTTCAACCACTACGATATTTAATATTTATTCTGGTGGTTGCATTTATTTATTTTGTGTATTGTTTAAAAACAAATGCTGCTTTGTACTAAAAGCTTGAGTTGTACATTCCTAAGATTAGCACTACAAGCTTTTCACCAGGCAAAATCGGTTCCTATACTCGCCTCGAATATATTGACACTAGTACAGTTTAGTAGTGATTTCTGCACCAAAGGTGATTTTTTTGATACTCTACCTCTGTAATGAGAAGTAGAAACAGTTTCCTGACGCGTCCTCTTTATGGGGATCTAAATGACTTTTTATTAAGGTTTCAATGGCGGTGTAAAGCTGAGGTTGGAAACTCATTTTTACCACAGTACATGAATTGACTTTCATTAGTTTACCTTTTCCATCCAATATTTAATTCCTTCCAGGATGCAGCAGTCTAACCTCAGCAGGCTGGTATGAATTTCAGCTTCAAATGTTTTCTCTTTAATGTTTAAGATGAGCTATAAAAAAAAAAAAAGCACTGTAGCAACCATATTTGATATAACATATGAACAAGTTCAGTATTCTGCATAGGCTAATCGTACTGTATTCTTTCCTGTTACTGATACAGTTAATGGTTGCACTTTTCCATTGGAATAAAACTCAGACATATTGGTAAAATTAAAACCATATGGATGATTTATTTCAATAAAATACAATGACTGAATTGAGTTACATTTAATTTATTAATATCTAATTTCTCATCTCATGATTCTTGTTTTATCAAGAAAACAATTGAAAAGTTCTGTACATCAGTAAGAGTGATTCTCAGAGACCACAACCGCATTGCCATAACATTACAGTAACTGTACAGAGCTTTGCCTTGTAACATTTCCCTTCCTGTCAATGTGCTGTCTCAGTACAGTTATACAATATGTACAGTATGTAGCCTCCAGTGGGAGGACCAATCGAGAGTGAAGCCCCACGCACCATGCTGACCAATCTAATATATCCTATGCCCACCGTCCAATAAGAGAAGTCCTACTTGCACTGAGTATCAGACAGAAAAACGGAATAAAAATCAAATCAGCTACTCATGAGAGAGAAAAGGAGCGCCGGAGGCTTCATTTTTATACAAATGCTGGAGTGAAACACAAAAGATGGAGATGCCAGGAGCGTTCAGCCACTGATATAAGATAGATATAACACAGTCAGCGGCCCGGTCCCGCTGCTATCTGCTCGCTTCCATCCACAGCTGCAGCCCAACTGTCCTCCTCCACCTCCGGCTGGGGACCAAAGGAGCACACCGTTACTCTGGTGTTCGTTCCTGAATGAATGGCCCCTATGTGTGGAGTGTGATTAAAAATATGTATTTTGTTTTTATATCTATCTAAGTGCCTGGCTCCTGGGAGGAGGAGAGGGATGGCAAAGTGATATGGAGATTCAGACCTCTATGGGGCCTGAGCAGGCGGTGAAGCGACTGGGTCTGGGTGATGTATGGAGACCACGCCGGAGGACTTGAATTTGGGAAGGTGGAGGCCAAATTTGTTCTCCACCCCGGCAAAGGTGGCTGCGGCCAGGCGGTAGCCTCCGACGTGGTCGGCGTTGATGGGAGGAAGCTCCGAGATGCGAGACTTGGGTGTGGGCTCAGATCCCGACGGACGACTGCAGAAAGGAGAGAGGCAGACCGGAGTGATCATTACAAAAACCAACATACATTTAAATATATATAAGTGTGTCATGACATAAGTCCTTTTCATTTTATTTGAAGTAAATATAAAAATTATTTTCTAAAGAGTCATGATGGAAAATAGGCCAGTAGTGTAGCCTGATGTCAACCTGGAAAGTTGCATGTCAAGCCATTGCTGCTGTGTTGTGGTCTGCCAAGTCAAAATATATTAATAAAAAAATATTATAGCATCATTAGGCAGTTGAAGACTTTGATTTCCTGCCTCCAAAGCCATATGTTCTGTATTCCCATACTGGCTATGAACCCTTACATTCACATGTGCTTCCCCAACCTCCCTCCTCTACTTCACAGCTGTCTGTAAATAAGTTGTTAGACAAAAAGCTACAAAAGTGCCTTCACGGCTCACTCTCCTTTTAACAAAAAGAGAAAATCGACTTACTGTCCTCCAAAGTCAATGTAGAACCAACGCTGTAAGAGCTCGTAGGTCACCAGAGTCACACCAAACTGAGGAGAAGATCGGCACATACGAGCTGCAGAAGACAGACATAATATAAAAACGGGTTACATGCAAAATCCATCTTGGACAAACACTGCATCTATGCATGCACGAGAACACAAACGCACCTCCAGCTCCCTTCCACAAAGCCCTGAACCCCTCCTCTCTCATAATCTTCCTGAAGCAGTCGATGACTCCTGTGTAAGTGGTCTGTCCTGCCCTCGCTGCAACTTGCAGACGCGTCTTGATGACGTCGGCGGGCGTCACGAGGGAGGCCGCAGGGATACCTTGGAAACAGTTAACAGCAAGTTAGATTCAAACATGTTTAAAATGTGGTCTCCATGACTTGAGGGGACGTAAATAGTCAGTCATAATTAATAACAACCAATCGCTTCGCAATTAGTATTTATTGATTCCGCTCCCTCTCTTTCTTGCAGTATTTCATGAAATGCATTGCAGGTACAGGTCTGGATCTGCTGCTCTGGGTCATAATCTGAGATTACCTGCAATCGCTCCAGCAGTCAGAAGCTGCAGAGCTCCCAGCCTGCCTTGGTCATCAGCAAACTGGGTCTTGAGGTGGGCATACGCGGGGAAATAGATGGCAGAGAAGGGGATGTCTCGCAGGAAACATGCTTTAGCACCCTGGAGAGGACGCACAAAGAAGAGACGGATGTATGAGACCAGACATAATGAGTGCCAGTATATTAAATAGCAGTAGTTTCTCCCCCCCCCCCAGCCTAAGAGAGCCTGTGGTACATTGCAAAGACACATTACCTTGTAGAGGCCGAAGAAGCCCAGGTCCCGAACCACGCTGAGTGCGCTGACTCGAGGCCCAGTTGTGATCTCGCCTGCCACCTGCAGGCGGATCTTCACTATCTCCAGAGGGTTGGTAAAGATCACCTGAGAGCCTCCAGCCTGGATGTATGTGGAGAAGGAGAGCTTGTTCACACATTTACATAAAAAAAGACTCCTGCTCCTGAATCTCACATGTACGCAGCTGTGGGATGTAGTAAAAGTAAGAATTAAATCTGGATCTGTCAATTACTTTGCCATTTCCTCAGACGGTAAAGGTGTGCTGGGCCAATGTGTGTAAGGATGAACAACGCTATCAAAAACAAACAGGGAAAAAAAAAAACATGTTGCATTGGACAATAACAATTTATCTCTGGATGCAATTAAGCATTCCGCAGTTAGTATTGCCATTTGGAAGTCCGCAAGCAAGTTAATACAACAAATAAACAGACTGCATGCATGAGCTACTTCTTAACTGCCTTTAACGACTAAGCAGGCACAGTCCCTCGGGTACAACTGACGGTTTCTTCTTTTCTAGTGTTCATTTATGCATTCACAAAGCCACGGAGCTGGACACAAAAGGGTTTGGGATCTAGGACTTACACAGCCGCCAGCCATGACCTCAGCCCAAAAAGGAATCGCGTCGTCCTTGTTGGTGAACTTGTCTCTCACAAAGTCATTCACCTGTGGGACACAAACACAAGCAAAGACCACTCAGAGGAACAACTTCACTTTTTCAATTTCCCCTAATGCTCTTTGGAGGAGGTGCATTTCTCGTGTTATATATTATATTTTAAATTGATTTTAGGAATCTTCTCACTGTATTTGTCATTTCGTGGACCTCTTTTGTATCATTTTGTTTGAATTCATTTTTATTTTCATGTGTTGTGTATGATTTCAATGTCGGACATGCAGTAAATATAAATACAAACTAAATGATTAAAATTACCAATGTAACATTTGTGTGTCTGCAAAGTGAATATGGAGTGGTGACCAAGTATGCGTTGTGTTACGTGAGAGGAGGTACTCACTGTGAGTTTGATTGCCTTCTCAGGTGCCACACCTATAAGCTGAGGCACCAGGCCTGTGGGGCATCATGGGAGATTAAGTGAGGAGAAAAGTAGTTGATTAGTATTACTGAGAAAACAGGAGCAACAGAGAAGACATCAGAAAGAAATACAAAGATGGAAAATAAGACGTGGGGTCAAAGACATGAAGGTGGAGACAGAAAAAGACATACAGAGCTGTCACTAATGACATGAAAGATGAGACAGGAATGGAAGAACATGCATCACAGTTGCTTACAACACGAGTTTGCTGTAATTAGTATGATTTGATTTGAGTACGGCCCAAAATAAAGTACAGCAATAGAAATTCTGCTATTGGACAAAGAAGGATGCTGCATCATATCAACAAGAAAAAATTGAAAAACATTTAAATTAAATTATCAATATAAGTAGAAGTCTTCATTTAAAACACTGTGGGGAGTCGGACTCATATTGTGAGTGTATCAGTTGGGTGTTTGATGGGTTGATGGTGATTTATTCACGTTTATTCGGCCTAGAGTTGATTGTCTATTTTGTTGTTTAAATTCAAACAGGGCAGCCACACAAGGCTCTATCAGCAAATATGACATAAAACCCTCATGTTGTCCTTGGGTCAAACTGACCCGTTTTCAGTTCTTTCTTTTTTTTGTCACAAAAAAGGGGCTGTCGAAGTAAACTGAAAATGTCAACATTAAAAATATCAAAAAAAACAAAAAGCACCCACAACATTGAAAAAGTGACAAAATTGTTGGGAAAACAATAATAATGTCGAAAAAAAGTGACCAAAACTGTTTTTTTCCATTGTTGACAGGAAGACAACACAAGGGTTAACTGAACTGCTTTGAAGTCATTGGAATGGTTATATGACTGTTTGAGTTGAATGGCGGTTGTCTCGCTCCCCCCCCAGCGCCTGTGAGCAGAAAAAAGATTCCTTCACGACACTGCTCACATGACGGCCATTCAGGAACCGGATAACAAGGTAGCGATAGAGTTATTCACACTATCGTCATGGCAAAAAGAAGCAGAAAGCTAGGACAGTATTGTCGGAGGATCAGAGAAAGAATGACCGAGGCAGGGGTCAGACACAAGTAAACATAGGAGCTGCCAAATATCTAAGCTGTATGGGGGGTGACCCAATATCCCAGGGAAGGCGGTCATCTGTGGTGGCATTTTTTACTTGACAACTGACAAGTCTGCACGGATTTAAGATTCCAGACGACCTCTGTCATTATTACAAATCACTAGAGGTCCCCCCCAGGTCATTTGGGCTTAAGATGAAGAAACAAAATAAAAGCAACACTAAAAAAGAACAAATCACTGGTGTTGTGACTGCAGACGGGGGAGGAGACAGGCGCCTACCTCTATAGAAGCCAAAGAAGCCCTCGTAGCGAAGCACCTTCTTAGCACAGTCAAAGCTGTTCTTGTACATCAGCTCTCCGACAAAGGATCCTGTGGACCTCTGGTTCTGCATACGAGTCTTCACCAGGTCGATGGGGTACACCGCCGTCGCTCCCGTAGCTGTGTAAACACACACAAAGTCAGACTAACATAATAGCAACAAAATGACATACACAAGACGCTGCTGGGCGTCCGTCAGACTGGCTGCAGGGTAGCTTACCTCCAGCGATGGAACCCAGGCTGAACCTGTAGGAGGACTCTGCAACCTGGAGCAACACAGACCTGGAACCATCCCCATGGGCCTGATGGGAAAATCACACACGGGACCATGGATTTAGCACAATAAAAGCCGGACAACAGTGACACACAAAATAAAGCAATGTAAAAATAAAGATGGTATAGGTGAGATTAAGAAACCCCCTAGGGGCTTATAGAAGGAATCTCACCTAAAGAAGAAGGGGAAAGATATAGAAAATGAGCAATTACAATCACAAGAGTCCTAAAAAAACACAAAGTAAGCACTGAATAAAAAAAAAACAAGCATAAAGGTTGGCTACATAAACAAAAGCCTAAAATAAATGCCAAGAATATAGATAAAATGAGGATATGTGGACTCATTTCCGTATGTGTGAGTAGTCAATGACGCCATTGCTGTGAATACAGAATGTGTGATACTTTATAAGTAGCTCTGGTGTTTAAAGATATGTTACAGATGGACAGTTTACTGCTGATCAGATTTGATGCAAATCACAACAATCAATACCATCAATTAGGAGTTGCACATGCACACTGCTACAGGCCTCCTACCTGCTTTTGGGTTTCAGCCAGGTGATGGGGCAGGCATCCTTCCTCTAACGGAGCTATCCTCTCAATGTCAGAAAGATTCAGGCGCCTGATACACAGAGGTTTATTTACATCACTGTCATCATGCAGAGCAGAATAGTTTTCGGTAATTGTCAGTAAAGTGTAAAGGTATTTAGGGATTTGGACCTGGCAGATTCTATAACAGACTTTAACTAGTGTCAGCAGGAGTGTTTACCCAGAGGGGGAGAACAGGCCTGACAATTGGTACAGGATGTCAATTTCCATGGGAGTGATCTGCCCAAACTTGTTGGCAGCATGAACAAACTCCTCTGCAGAGAGAGAGAGAGATGAGAGGAAGTTACCTTCTATTATAACAAGGACATGTCTGACACACTGGTGTAACATCTTCAGCTGGTTGACATACAACATCAGAGTAATGAGAGCACCTTTGGTCACGAGTGTGTCCTTCCGCGTGCCAGCCAGTGTGCTGTAGATCTTGCGGATCAGCTCCATGTTGTTCAGGAGGGAGTTGAAGGCGTTGAAGTAAGAGAAGCTGACCAAGTGAGAGGTGCTGCCACCTGCAGCCTGGTACAAGGGCATATTTATATTGAACTCTTAATGAGAAAGATAAGATGTACAGTTTCAAATTTTACTCAATACTGCATTATGTAAATGTAGGCTGAAAATAACACTCCTCCTCCAGTCAATCAGAACTGAGTATTCTGTGTGGCCACGGTGAATAATTGTACAGATTGCTGTCATTAAGCGCTTCATGCACACACAAACACTCACGGAGACAAGGTTCTCCTCCACAAAGGGTGTGAGCATATGGTGTCTGATGGTGGCCATAATGTCACTGAAGTCCATGGCGGAGATGACGCCATCCTTCCCTTTGTCCTTCTGGGCGAACGCCTGGCGTGCATGCTCCAACTGCAACTCCTAAAAACATGACACCGCAAGGCTGAGTGTAAATATAATATTTGGTCAAAGGAGACAAAGTGAAAAAAAGAGAGTCAAGCTAAAAAAACTCTGATCTGTGTGTGGGTCTAATTGGCCCACCTGCAGGAACTGGGTGAACTCGAGGTAGCTGATGCGTTTCTTGCGGTCGTGCCCAAAGTGCAGACGGATGAACTCACAGTCCCAGTTGAAGGGAATGTGGTGGTGCACAGTGGTCTGGCTGAAGATGTCCCGCACATTCTCTGAAGCACAAATTTCCATTCAAACAGAAGGAATCGATGATGATAAGAAAGTAAGTAGAGATAAGAAGGAAAGAGAAAACGATTATGTAAGTCCATCCTTGTGTAAGGACTTAAGCCGAGGAGTAATCTGGTTAACAATGTCATGTTAGGAAATTCTTTCTACACAAAATGCCCTGATGATGCAGCACACGAACACATCATGAAGGGATTCAGTGCGTCGGCACATGAGCTAGACAATTCCCTTTAAATACTGATTCAAAATATTCAACACAGTCTACATTCCTACAGTGTATTTACATATGTAAATTGAGCTCAAAGCCAAAATACAGAAAACACATGAATCCGTACCAAAGGAAATGTTTCCAGTTCCATTCTTGTCAAACAGCTGGAAGGCTACTATGAAGAGAGCGTCGGGGGCACACAACACGGATTCAAACGCAAGAAACTCCTGGAACGAGATCAGCCTGCCATTGTGGGTGTAGATGTGGTGGAAGAAAAAAATAAAAAATATATACATACTGTATATTATTAAACATATCAAAGACTTTGGAATTAAGATAAGATAAGATGGTCCTGTGTTCCTTAAAGGACTAGTTCACATAAATCACACGCACAAAAAACATTTTCATTGTTCCTTGGGACAGTTTAATATTTTTAACCTTTGAGATATATACATATATAGAATATCCCAACAAATACTATGAAACTTTTTTGTAATAACTGAAAGAATAGACAGCAAATGACCCTAGGGTTGACAGATAAACAGTCTGACTAAAAAAAGAATTACAAATATTACTATGATTTTCCAAACAGATCAAAACACTGAGTCGATATAATGATAAACTGCATGCGCAGAAAGTCTGGGAAACGGGAGTCATTGGGACTTTCTTATCTGTAAGTGGCCGATAATGGCAACTACTGATCAGACATGGCTCAATAAACTGTCAATTAGTAATGATAGGCGGTGTGCTCATATATGTTTTTACAGGCTGGTTCCTATCTGTACGTACCCGTCCTTTGTGGTGTCGGCCACAGCAGAGATGAGCTGTACAGTTTTGGGGTTGTGGTGGATCTGCGTGTGTAGTCCTAGATACCTCTGGACAAAGTCTCCGGGGGTCATGTACTTCTCTCCATCCTTGTCCGCTACACTGGCGTACTGAGTGGAGAAGCAGAACACAACATCGGCATGGATACTGTAGAAGTATTTTATTGATAAAATGTGTGTAGGTGTTAGTCATTGAGGAAGTTGTTTAAAGTGACCGCTGGCGCACAGAAAGGTAAAGCTTAAGTCATAAAATAGTTTACACTTTTATGGTTTCTAAGTGCATTGTTTGAAGGTGGCGGGAACAGACGAGAAAGTTGCAAGACAAGGTCCCGACCTTGTGTGTGTGTGTGTGTGTGTCTGTGAAGATACAAGTGAAGTCTCTCCCCCCCGTGAAGAGAGCATAAAAACTAAAGAGAGCAGATAGATAGGTGTTCATTTTTAGAGATCTTAGTTGACCACCTCTGACTTGAACATTGGATGCCAGGGAAACTAAGTACACCATACACTTTACAGGCGCTTACCTCTTTTCCCTTAACTGGAAATAAACTACCCAACAGTGTATTTATTTATTTATTAAGCAATTATAATTGGTCCTTGTACACAAATAAACGCCCCCCCAAAACCAGGTGGTTGTATCCAATCTACAGAGCGAACAGCACGTGTAAACTTCCAGTTATCTCTAAGTTGTGTGGTCCATTTACATAACCTAGGTTGATCCCTCTCAATAGCTTAGCATGACTTTACATTAGCTGTAACAGCTTTGTTAACCTTCACAGTGCCTTAGAAAACGACTTCCTGGTTGACCTTTTTTTACTAACTGTCCCAGCTGATTCGTGCTGCACCTGAGTATCAGTCATTACTCTTTCAGTTGCAGCGTGATATGTCAGAATGACTGCGGCCCACACTCGGGAACACATGCACCGATGTTTTTAGCTTTAGCTTGTCAGCTATTTGGCCTTTGTATAGCCTGGTACTGACAACTGCTCGCCCGCACAGCGTGTCAAAGTATAACACACTCACCATGCAGAACACCTTGGATCAAGGTGAAGGTGAACCACATCCACTCTTATTACAGTCTTCATACACAGACCAGTCTGCCGTCATATCCTCTGACGCACAACACCCTTTACTCTGACTTAAAATGTTTTATATACATAACATAATTACATGAGCACTGGTGTGACGCTGTGCTCTCTGATCCATTCGACAGGACATGCAGGCCCTAGCTTACATAAGATGTAACAATCATCACTTAAATAGGGGCATGAACCCTGGACCTTCAGATTAACCCTTGTGTTGTCCTCCCCGGTCAAAAACGGACAAATATTTGACATTTTTGTCCTTTTTCAGACTTCAGTTTTAGTTTTCACTAACTCCACCTTACTAGTTTTATACTTTTTGGAATTCATGGTCAATAACCCTCATTTATATTGAATTATACCTAATATTTCAGTTAAAAAAACTGAAATTATGAATTATTTTGACTAATAGTTAAGATCAGAGAAAGTGATCAGTTGTATTTGAAAAGAGCGCTGTAAGGAATCCATTTTTTTGTGGTAATTTAGTTAAAAAGAAAGTCATATTTCAGACATTTTTTAAAGGGGTCAAATTGGAGCCGACTGACTAAGCTACCCTATCAATGGCACCAACCTCTGCCTTGTAAACAATCCAACACGTTGGCATGACAATCAAAGCAGATTGAGAAAAGCAGCATATCCTTTTTAGCACTGAATCTAAAAACCAACTCCACCACAACAGATGCTGCTGAGTCAGCTATGAACAACAATGGTTTAGGCTTCAACTTTTACCTGCAAACACAATCATGTTTAGGCTAAGTGATGAATATGGCCATGACAAGCTACTCAGACTTACAGTTATGCATGCTTTAATGTAACAACAGGAGTCTGTGCTGGACCTTTTTCTGTGGCTAATGCTGTAATTCAAACCCCATGACAGACCTACAAGCTCATTCCCCAAGTGAACTCAGTCCTGGGTGAGCTGTTCTCTACATACAGAGCTGTTCGCAAAAACATCTGGTAAGACATATGTAGCTACATGAGGAACACATACCATTTATGTAGCTATACATTTAAGATGTTGTGCAATGTAAACCTTACCTTTTGGAAGATAGATTTCAGCTCATTTGGGTCCCCGCGTTTGGTAGATTGCACCTAAAACAACACACATTGAAACAACATTATTCGACAATGCGAATTGGCGTATTTACATTGCCAAACAGCTGCTGTTTCAGGTCTGGCAGGCGGTGTAGGCTACTGCATAGTAAACGAAGCAAAACAAGACTTGGAGTTGTCTCCTTGAAACGTCCACTGCTGTGAAGGAGACACACAACCTTTTGCGACAGACACACGACACACAGTCAAAGCTAACAGCTAATTAACACTCTGATATGGTATCAAGTTGAAGAAGTTTGGCAGCCAGGCAAACATCTAAACACAAGCTCAAAAACTAACGTTAAAACTGGTTAGCCGGCGGCTAGCAAGCACAAACTATTCGTTTGAAGAGGACAAACCGTTGAGGTGCAATGACATTTTAAGCTTTAAAATGGCAAACGGAGAGCAAACTGCTGCAAAAAGAGGCGACGTAAGCTGGCATTGTTTGGTCTTATTACGGCAGGAATTCGATGGCTGTTGAGCATTATCTCGCTAACTTCGAGGTTGTGAACGTCCCATCAAGGCCAGAACACCGGGCAGCAGCTAGCCCAGTGATGCTACAGCCTCAGAGTACACCGCATCAGAGACACCCTACCCGGGCAGGGTCTAGAAGTCTAGCCTGGATCATCTCTACACAAGAAAACGAGCAGAAGGCATGCAGACATGTTAAAGCAGAGGTTTGAATGTCGCTACGAGAGCGATGCCGAAGTCACCTTGGCCGCCATGCTGGTTTGACGTCACGTAGAGTGAGCGAGCAGCCAGAAAGAGAAAGAGCGTTCCGCTACTAGCTACGCCCTCGGCCGGGCGCGAGACGTTAGCTGGTAGTCCGAACGTGAACAACCGAACCACGCAGCCAATAATAACTCAACCAGTAACTTATAGTCAACTATTCACTCATTGTCATCAAATAACTTGAGAGTAACAATATTAAAGATTTTACTGTGATGAGAGTAACCTGTACCACATCAAAGACGTGGGCGTGCGCTCTCACCCTCTGTGCTGATGCAAGGAGCGTTCATCTTGCACTGAAACTTCTACAAATACTATTACTCCTCTTCTTTAACTGTCTATGTTACTATGACAGTGGTGGAAGAAAGAGCCTACTTAGACCTTTAATTAAAGTAAAAGTAATGATACCACAGTGTAAACGTCCTGTATTTAAAATCATACTTATACTATATAAGTATTAGCATCAACTTATAGCCTACTTGTATTTAAAATGG
Organism: Etheostoma cragini; assembly: GCF_013103735.1. Lineage (NCBI taxonomy): Eukaryota > Metazoa > Chordata > Actinopteri > Perciformes > Percidae > Etheostoma > Etheostoma cragini. The sequence goes on along the minus strand of NC_048418.1, from coordinate 24,723,227 downwards.
ACTGTTCTTATAAAGCGATTTTCTAGTCTTAACGTCTAAGCGCTTTTACATAGGAACCATTCACACACTGTGGTCGAGGCTGCCGTACAGGGTGCCACCTGCTCATCAGATACACACTCACACACAGGGCCAGGGATCGAACCACCAACCTTCCGATTGGCAGGCGAGCGCTCTACCACTGAGGCACAGCCGTCCTACCCTTATGCCAAAAGTAAAAGTATTGGTTATGCAAAATGGCCCATTTTAGAATACTAGATTTTGTATACCTTGATCAGAACTGGGTATGCATTCATGCGTAAGCATCACTAATAATGCAGCCATAGAAGGGCCATACATTTATTGTGTATTAATCATCTAAATCTGCAAAGTAACTAATGTTGCCAAATAAATGTAGTGGAGTAAAAAGTACAATAGTGGCTATAGTGTAGTAGAAGTAGGTATACAATTGTATAGAATTACATAAAATCAAACTACTCATATGTACAAGTAGTATAAGTAGCCCACATTTTTACTTAAATACAGTGAATGTACTTTGTTACATTCTATCACTAATTACTACATTTATATTTCTTTATTTACAGACTCAAGGTCCAGATAAAAAAAAGTACAGTCAACACATTACAAAAGGGGTACAGACCAAACACAAACATAAATGTATATAGACAAACTGATCCCCAAAAATATCACAAAAGAAACACATACATGCAAACCTACAAATTGCAATGCCCAATAATTAAAACAGGTGCGTGTTCCAGTGATTCCATAGTTTGAACGAATATCTGATATCACTAAGTGCAGGATTGATTAAACTATGTATACTCGTAGTATTTGTAGTACTATACTACTATTACTTATAGTATTCCTACTTCTGCTCCTACTGCATCTTCATTAGCAGGCTATAGGGCCTACTACTGCTGTGTAAACAGCCTACTGTCCCGAGGGCTCGTCTATAGAGCTCACCTTTATCCCTCGATCCATACTGTGTTCCAACAAATCTGGGAATACAGCAATGCTCTTTTTTGTGCTAAGGAATGTTTTCTTGACTTTATTTCAACCATGCAGATCCCAAGACTGTTCTCCCCAATTTCTATCAACATGTGAACTTCCCTACAAAAGAAAGAACACCTGGACTTGGTTTATGCATCAAAATGAGCATACAAGCCTTTCCTGCTCCCCCACATCGGCCCTTCTGACTAGTCCGTGTCGTCCTAATACCTGCATACAGACCAAAGGTGAAAATCACCAAACCAGTTCAGAAGCAGGTATGTGTGTAGCCAGAGGGGCTTTCTGCTGGCCTGAGAACAGCAAGGGCCAACCTGTCTCGTGGCATCATGTTAGCCAAATTTACTACACCCAAAAATACACAGACATGTTAAAGACAGCAGAGACACGCGGAGCCTGTGGCTTAATCCAGACCATCGCGGACTAGAAACCCTCGCCACAGACCTGTGACAGCGATACCTCTCTGCTAAATTACCTCAACAGCTTCTTTGCCAAAACTACCCCCCCCCCCCCCCCCCCCTCCAGACAACATCCCTGCTCGTGAGCTGAAGGACTGTGCAGAAGAGCTCAAAGATGTCTTCACGGACATCTTTTTTTTTTTAAGATTGTATTTTTGAGCATTTCAGGCCTCTATTTTGACAGGACAGCTGAAGACATGAAAGGGGAGAGAGAGGGGGGAATGACTAAGGGCTTCAGATCGGAGTCGAACCATCCACCAGGATGCAGTCAGAGTTCTTGGGGGCCAGAGGGGAGGGGAGGGAGAGAGGGGGAGGGTGTTGAGCTCCCTGACTGCCTGGGGAATGAAGCTGTTTGTCAGTCTGGTGGATCTAGTGTCCGGTCAGTCTTGCTTTGCTGGTGTGGCAGGTTTGGTAAATGTCCAGGGTGAGGGGGAACACCAATAATTTTCCCAGCTGCCTTCACTATTGTCAAAGTTACAAGAAAACCAGAGGTGTTTTTTGTGGACTTTCTTAATTATGGTGTTTTGGACAACACAGTTTTTTTTCTGTGGGACTGAGTGCTTTGCTTCATTTTTGTTTTTTAAAAATATGAAGATTTGATTGGAATCTTGAATTGTGCATTTGTATTTTGTTGGGTTTATCTTTCCGTTTGTTTAAAGTGTTTAGGGTGCAAGCTTGTGTGATTTGGATCGATCTCCTACATACAAACCTTTAACTGGACTAAGACTATCTTAGATGTCAGGAGAGAGACTTGGCTGGCACCCTTTGACCATTTAACCCTCATGTTGTCCTCGGGTAAAATTTGACCCGTTTTCAGTTTTTTAAATCACAAAAAATGGGCCTTCAAGATAAGTGCTGAAATGTCAACATTAGAAATATCAAATAACTTTGGAAAAAAATATTTAAAAAACAAACAAACAACCACAACATTACAAAAATATCAGAAAAAAACGAGAGGAAGATTGAGTTGTAATTTCATCATGTAATGCATGGCAAAAAAAACACTGATATATATTTCTCCATTCCATGAAAAGCCAGATGAAAATCTGCATTTTGCTTCTTGCCTGTAAAGGCCTCAGCCCAGAGTCCAGTATCCATCCATGAAGAGGTTGACAGCTGCAAACAGCTGCATCATGGCCACTGGATCATTAAAGAGCCGCAACACAACGATGGAGTGGATCCGATAAGAAGAACACATAGGGAGGAACCTGGAGTAATTAGAAGAAACAAAGAAATAGAATGACTGCATGTCAAGGGAAATTAGTATTATGAAATTGTATAATGCCACATGGTAACTGAGGCTTTTGTCACACAGAATAAACTTCTTAGTTTGGTTGTAAATCCTGAAGACGAGCAGCAGTGTGATGAGGTAAAAAGCAGCAAAAAGGTACTGGGCCAGACGGATGTTCACCCCACGGCTGGTGATGGAGTAGAGAGCTGGAAAGATGTAGTGGAGCCAGCCGGGTACCTGCAACAACAAGGTGTCATTTCATCCTGCACTGAAAACTACATCTAACTACAGGATGGAGCTTAGTCTCTAGAGCTTAGTCTCTAGATGTAGACAGTCACAGAGGACACATTTATTTGGCACCATTAGTTACTTTGGAGATTTAGACAATTATTACACAATAAATGATGTACTATTATTATTATTATTATTAACACTAAGCTACACAGCAGTATATAAATAGCTAAATTTTGGCCCTGCTAGGCTGCATTATGAGTGATGCTTACACATGAATGCATCATGTAAAATCTAGTATTCTAAAATGGGCCATTTCGCATAACCAATACTTTTACTTTTGGTATACAAGTAGGACGGCTGTGCCTCAGTGGTAAAGCGGTCGCCTGCCAATCAGAAGGTTGGTGGTTCGATCCCTGGCCCTGTGTGGCAGCCTCGACCACAGTGTGTGAATGTGTGTGTGAACGGGGAATAGTTACTATGTAAAAGCGCTTTGTCGTTAAGACTAGAGAAGTGCTATATAAGAACAGTCCATTTAAAATACAACTATAATTTGATGCTAACCACTGACTGTAAAATTAGTGGACAGTGCATGTGTGACATCACGTCACCCATTGGTTGGTGGAGATCTGCTAGGAGTCGTCGAGTTTACCGTCGCGGGTGAAGCCATCCTGGTTGCTGATGTGATGACTTTGGATGACTATCCGGAAGTACCATTGTAGATATCAATAACGTCTTTATGACTAGTCGTAATTACATTTTGGATAGTTGGAATTGTCATTCAAGATATCTGTAACGTATTTGTGACTAGTCAAAACGACAGATCTACAATGAATATCTACAATGATGTCATTGAAAACGTCATTTAACGCGTCACACATCTTAAATGACAATTGCAGATATCTGTAATTCAGTTTGGACTAGGCAAAATGAAAGTTAAAGATATCTCAAACGTCATCATTGTGGAAAGTAAAGCTGAATCCTCATTTCTTGCTGCCAGCTCCTGTCTTGCACGGGCTGCAGCATTAAAAAGAAGATTAAAAATGCCTTCTCCAAAATGGTGCTAATCAGTGCTAATTACAATTAATAGATATCTGCAACGTCATTTTGCCTATTCAAAACTCTAATTCAAGATATCTGTAATTACATTTTGACTAGGCAAAATGAAAGTTAAAGATATCTCAAATTTCAGATATCTTATTGTTAAAAAATCAATACAATACATTGTGATTTCTGAATTATTTTTTTTTAGATTATGTGTCTCACAGTGGACATGCACCTATGCATGTCCACTCCCTCCTCCCTCCCTCTCTCCTCCAATTAATAAAACATGTATTCAAGTGACAGATAATGTATTGGTTTTTAATTTTTTAATTTTTAATTATGATAAGAATATTTATGTAATTTACTCAAGGTTGTCATATCAAAATTTCAATAAAGCCATGACACATTCTGGAAATTACTAAGATCCTTCCAAAATCATCTACAGCATTGTCAGCTCCAAAATAAATCTGGGACAGTAATATACATAATTATTTTATATAATTGCAATAGAATGAAGAGAGGAATTAGATAAAATAATTTTGTATGCGAGATTTATGAGAGGTATTAATTACAATTTAAACTGATCCATGAGCTGAACAACATAAAAGTATATAAATGAAAATGTGACAGATTTACAAACCTCGTTAATGATATTGACAACAGATGTTCTTAATGAAAAAGATATTGGAGTATATATCAGATATAGCTATTGATATATGCTTTCTCACTTTGTTCGAGATGCAATATCTAAAGGGAACAAGCCACGCCCTCTGCCAGTTAATATCATTAAAATGATAAATCTAGAAAGATTTCCCACGAGGTGGGTCGGTCTTACAGAAACTCCAATAATTGTCACGTATTTTTAGGACGTCATGCATCACGTGACTTCCAATCCACACCACGTGACCTCCAATAAAACTCCATGGCGGCGCACTGTTCTGTAGGACTTGCAACAGGATCAGGTACTGAGCTCCGGACGCTGTCCATGCGGTCGAGACTGCGAGCATTAGCGGCCTCACGCAGAACTAACTCCGTAAAACATGTAACAACGGCAGCTCTGACGTGTTGTACGTAAAGGCCGGTGTTTACTGACCGCTGTTAGCTTGCTACGTATAGCTTACTAACGTAACGTGAAGCTAACCTGTGTACGCTGGGGCTCCGTCTATTCACTGGTTTCACATCCAACAGTGGCAGAATATTAGAAACGCCTCTGAATAGCGTGTTGTCCTGTGCGAAACCACCGCTAACAATGACCGTCCGTCCATCCATCTTCGTCCGCTTATCCGGTATCGGGTCTCGGGGGCAGCAGCTCCAGCAGGGGACCCCAAACTGCCCCTTCCCGAGCCACATGAGTGTGCTTTGCATGTGGTTTCACCCCCACCCTGTGGCCTCCAGGTTCCCAGTGCTCACCCAGCAGACTGTACATTGCATCACTGCTATGCTTTAATAATAAACACTGACTTTTTTTTTAATTAATAAAAGTCATAATACTAAAATGTTGTGTTTACAAGGTCTTATTCATTAACATACATAGCAAAATATAATTTAAATAGAAATACTGGTGTACTGACTGCAGCATTTGTCATGTGTGCAAGTTTGTTGTGTGGCAAAGATGTCATAAACTGTTCAATAAATCTTCAGCAGTCAGATATAAGAAATCAGTACAGTAAACATTAAACAAGTACAATTAAAACATTAAAGCAGCTTGTGGTCTTCATGTAATACCCATGGCCCTTACTTAGTGACATATATTATTTTGTTCTTTTCCCATATACTGTTGGGCTTCTTTTGGATAGTGAAAGAGGGGGATTACATGCTAAATTCCCCGGCCCAAAGACTCACTGGTGACATAAGAATTGCCTTTTTTTCTTATTTTTAGAGATTACTCTTTAAATTTTTGACAGGACAGTCAGGTGAGAAAGGGGAGAGAGGGGGGGGG
>NC_048418.1:24692287-24717312 GCF_013103735.1 Etheostoma cragini | reverse complement strand
GGGGGGGGGGGTGGAGACATGCAGGATATTGTCCCAGGTTGGACCCAAACTCTGGACCTCTGCATCAAAACACAAACCTCTCAGTACATGTGCACAAGAATGCACAAGAATTGCCTTTCTACCAATGGTTCTTTGCAGTAAAGCTTTGTAAAAGGAATGCTTTCTCCTTCATTGTGTTTCTTTCTTTTTCTCTAGGACTGGGTGGTTTCCTGCGAAGAGTTAGCTTTTTAAGAAGCTGTGGTCCCCCCACAGCCGTACTGTGTCAGCAACATCGCCGCTTCTTTTGGAGGAAGTGGAAAAGTTGTCACAGTGTAGTTCGCCCAGCTACTGTTAGACCAGCTTATGCAGTACCCAAGGTACAGTCCCTCATGTGTTTCTAGCCTTTCTCAGGCAAGTCAGCTCCCCCTACTGAACATCTTTTTATATTGTAGCTCTGTCTCTAAATAATTCATCTGATTTTATATGAAGCCTTGGGACAACAATATGACCCACCCTTTGTATCCTGTCTCTCCTCCCTGCCTTTAGCACATTGTGCGGCCTGACTATGTAGGGGACCAGCTGACCCCAGAATGGCCAGACTACATAGAGATCAAAGACCAAGAGCAGATCCAAGGCCTTGGCAGAGCATGTCAGCTAGCCAGACATGTACTGCTGCTGGCTGGACGCAGTCTGAAGGTAACCACCTAATCAGTACAAGTAGGGCTGGGCTGGACAAGATATTGTCTTCGATTTTTGATATCGTAATATGTCATAAGTGTTTTCTTTTCCGGGTTTAAACGACTGCATCACAGTAAAGTGATGTCATTTTCAGAACTGACTAGACTGACTGACTCTAGCTCTTCTAATTTTTGCCTTTTCCCACTTAGTCATTATGTCCACATTATTGCTGATTATTTATCACAAATTTTATTGTGTGAATATTTTACAAAAGCACCAACCCAACAATATCATTGCAATATCAATATTAAGGTATTTGGTAAAAAATGTAGTGATATTTTCTTCATATCGCCCAGACCTATTGATTATATTTATATGTTATTAAAAACAACTTCACACTTATTAATGTGACTTCCAGGTAGGTATGACCACAGAGGAAATAGACTTTATCGTGCACCAGGAGACCATCAAGCACAACGCATACCCCTCCCCTCTCAGGTACGGGGGCTTCCCCAAGTCAGTGTGTACATCTGTGAACAACGTGGTCTGCCATGGCATACCTGACAGGTAAATGGGCCGAACATTCACTCATTATTAAGATGGGGGGGGGGGTCCTGAATCTTTTTATGCCACGGGCTACATGGAGAAAAAAGTCCTGAACCACGAGCCTCTTAATTTGAGAGACTATCATGACTACTGAGTTTTAAGCACTTTGTGCTATACACAACTGCAATGAAAGCATGAAAGCCTTTATTTAGATTTTTTTTACACTGTACTGTTGTTAAAATCTTTAATATAATAGTATGTATGTAATTTTCTATTTACATTTGTTTACTTCCAAAATGACATATGAGCAACTACGACATGGCCACTAAGGAAATCTTTTTTTATCTAAAAAGTAAAACATACTAACCACATTCATATGAATTTTGGCAACTTAAATCTTTAACAGTTGGATATTTTTTATTGAAAGTTTGAATGATAAACCAGGTTGACAAGTTTAAAAATTAGTTGTTATCCAAAACGGCCCTATCATTTTGGATAAACAGAATTCGTTATGGGACAATATGTCTTCTTAGATAAATCTAATAAACACAAAATATAGCTATACTGCATACTCTGTGTTAGAAAGAGCAGGCACTATGGTGACTCCCAGTATTAGTTGTTTTAATGTAAAAGTTTAGGGTTAGGTAACAGTTGTACATTATTGAAAATGTGTAGTATTGGATTTGTAGGCAGTAATCAGTTTTTGCCAGTTGCCAAAATGGGATAATTTACTTAAAATAGTTTTCCTGCAGCCGGCAGCTTCAGGACGGAGATATCATCAACGTTGATGTCACTGTGAGTTGATGCCAATGACAAGACAGACACACAAACAGCCTCCAAGTCACTACTGCAAACGCTAACCAGTCAGAACAGCGCTGCTCCTAGCACTGACGTCTGCCTATCTGTGATAGGTGTATTTGGATCGTTACCATGGTGACACCTCAGAGACCTTCTTGATCGGCCAGGTGGATGAGGTTGGGCAGCGATTGGTGGAAGCAGCCAGGCGCTGCCGAGATGAGGCCATCGCTGCCTGCAAGCCGGGCGCCCCGCTATGTGTAATAGGAAACACTATCAGGTACACACACACACACACACACACACACACACACACACACACACAGTATGCACACAATGTATATTCATTAGAACACATGCGTACTATATAATCACCTTCACTGTTTCTAAAATGCCAACTGATATCTTTGTTCCTCTGGCAGTGAAGTTGCTCACGCCAGTGGCTTCCAAGTGTGTCCCTATTTCATTGGACATGGGATAGGTTCCTACTTCCACTGCCATCCTGAGATCTGGCATCACGGTAAGTTTGCGTCTGTGGTCAGCCGAGACTTCTACAGGAGCACCGGGCCTTGTGTACACGGGTGTTTGTGTACAAGCATACAGGCAAAACTCAAAAAAGTTCCTATAGTTTAGTCATTTAACTTAAAAGGTGAAACTAATATATCAAATGGACTCATTACATGCAACGCGAGATATTTCAAGCCTTTATTTGTTAGAATTTTGATAATTATGGCTTACATTTTACGAAAACACCATATTAAAAATCTCAGAGAATTTGAATATTACATGAAATCTAAATTTTTTTAAATACAGTAATTTCGGCCCTCTGGTTAGTTAGTGGTTAAGAGCCCTATGTTGGTTATATTTGTTTCTTATTTTAAACAGCATCCACAAGCCCTTTTTCCTGATTTTGTTAATTCATTTACAACTTATTTCACAGATAAATAACTTTAGTTTACCAAAAACACCAGCTTTTATGTTGTTTGAAATAAAAAGTAGAAAGAAAACCATGCCCATGGTGCCAAAAGGTCTTTTTTATTTACTAAAGAGAATCCTGTTTTACTCTTTATTTTCAGCCAATGACAACCCATCGACCATGGACGAAGGGATGTCTTTCACAATAGGTAAGTTATCTTTTTCCACTTTGTGTGTGCACTATAAGCTTCTCTGTGTGTGAGCTTGGGGCTGATATTGTCTGTTCATTTGTAGAGCCCATACTGATGGAGGGGTCTGCAGAGTTTAGAATCCTGAAGGACAAGTGGACCGCAGTGTCTGCCGACGATAAAAGGTATCGATATGGAATTTGTTAGCAAAACAATTTTTCACAACTTAATTGTTTCCCAGCATCTTAAGAGCACTTCAAAACCACAAGTAGTTGTTTCTACATTACTGTTTGTGTGTGAGTTTTACCCAAATGAGATACAAAATTGATGTTTCAATGCTCTAGATGTGCCGTTAGGCCCATTTTAAAACCTAAGAGTGAGCCGGGCTAACTGTTCTCCCCTGTCTCCAGTATTAATGCTAAAATAAGATAAACGCCTCTAAGCTCCATACTTCCACACAGTAAAAGTATACAGTATAAGCAAAAGCTAGTAAGTATAGTTCCCCAAATGTTGAACTATTCCTTTAAAATCGTACATGTATATATTGTGGTTTCTTAATTTGACATTCGTGCAGGTCGGCTCAGTTTGAACACACGGTGGTCATCACATCTGACGGAGTGGATGTTCTCACCAAACTGCCAGAAGAGAGCTCTCTGTGCCCTGAAGGAAATCTAGCTGCCGACCCCCACATCAACCGTTAGAAGTCTCTTTTCCTCAAAAAGGATCCAAACTTCCTGAGACACCAAGACATTGTTACAAGGACTTGAATGGTGATTCACAGAGACAGTGTGTAATTTCTACCTGTTAAGTGAAATGGAAATACATTTTTTTATTTTGCTTATAAATATTAACTAGGGGTTACACATACATTTGTCTAGTGTGTATTCAGTTTGACTGAGGGGCTTTATCACCCTTGATTGAAACATACAGAAAAAGTGGCTACTGGTACACCTAAATACTTTAATAATTAAGTAGAGATTGATAAATGCCATGAGTGTTTCTATTGTCATTATAAGAGAGCCAAATATTCTCCCAATCCCAGTCTGTTCGCCCCCTAACCCATCAGCAGCTGACTATTTCAGCCAGGTTTTTTGAAGGAACACCCAGATTTAGAAATACTTTTTTCTTTAAAATACTGCTTTCTCCACACTGCAAGATGTGAAAATGTGTTATAGAATATCAAACCATAAACTATCATTTAGTTCAGGGTTTTTTTGTTTCGAGAAAACAATCACATTTGAGACTTTTTTTGTCTAAATATTGTCTGAATCATCCATACATTATATATTTAAAGAACTCTAGAGTACAATTGTGTTTATGTCATTAAACCACAAAATTCCCAGAAACAATACAAAGGACATGACTCAGTGTCCTCAGTCGTAGCTATAGCCCGGGACACATGTTTTACCAGGTGTGCCACCCAGGCACCTTAGTCTGTTGTGCACCCTTTGTAGGTCACATATCCCCAGTAGGGGTCAGCACACACTCATTAATTGTTGGAGCATGTAGGAAGCGGTCTTCACTCATCCTCCCTCATGTCACTCCTGAATGGCAGCGAACAACACACCACATCAGACTCAAATCTGTATGTGGCCCATAATAATAAGGGGAAAACACTCTAGATTCATCTAAACCTGGTGTTACTGTAATAATGAATCTGTTAAATGTCTACCCGAGGGCCAATAAGATGAGGGTTATTCATAGTATCACCAGATGTAACAGATTGATTATGCTCCTTTCCAGTTTCTGTGCTAAATAATAAAATCTGGGCAAAAATGCTGCATTGGGGTTGTAAATTCCACGAACACAGCATCCCTTTGTTCTAGTTTTCCCAAATCCTCTCTACTGTCCATATCTTTTGTCTACAGCTGGGTTTGATAAAGAAAAGTGATTAAATACCTCACAAGGCTCATTCTGTCTCTACCTCACCGCCTCCCCCTAACCTATGGTGCTATGTTTAGGTAACACTCTTGCACGTTATCTGTCTCACCAAAGAGTTCCATATACAGGTTTGTTAACTGTATAGAAGGTAGATTACAGCGTGCAGTATGAGAGGGATTAAAGCGTCTCCTACAACCTCGTCAAGTCCTCAAGAAGTTCATCTGTCCACAGCGCTTTGTGGAGAAATGCAAATTTGATGCGTCTGTAACTGAGGACGGAGAATTTGGATTGGGTGTGTTTTCACTTCCTGCCAATGTACTCTGAATGTGTGTATGTGTGTATGTGTGTGTGTGTGTGCGCTCATGCCCTTGCCAGTTTGTGGTTAGGGCAGGAAGTATTAGACACATAAAGGTGGGTCAGCTAATCAGAAGTCTAGTCGTGTCCAGCCAGGAAATGATTCACAAGCTCTTATTTTATTTGAAGACATATAATGATAATGTTAAGCTTAATTAAATGAAGCTTTTACTAAAATTGAGGGACAAAATAAGAATTCAAAACTTTAAAGAAGGACCTAATAAAACTAAGTGCACAATCTTTATGGTATTTCGGGCTATTTGTTAAAACAAGTAGTACTTTTAATCTGAGGGCAAGGTGTGGCGTGTGTGTGTGTGTGTCTGAAGGAGTGTGAGCTTCCTGTGAATCAGGACAGGAGTCATGTAAACAACTCTTAATTGACTCCCACCAGCATATGATTCCTTCAATTTGAATCATATCAAAATCTGAAAAGCTAGGAGAGGTTTGTCAGCAGGAAGGAGAGAAAGTGGTGGCAAAGAGCAGAGGGGGAGTCGAGGTGGGTAAGAGGGGGAGTTTTAGGGAGGAGCAGGGAGTGGTGGGGTGAGGTGTTGGATTGTGGTTTTGGATTCTCTTCTGCATGTCGGGACTCATTCCTGCGCTCTCCTCCTGCTCTGCACATCTCCTGTGAATCACCGTCTGTTCTTCGGCATTCCATCTTCAAATAACACCTCTATTATTTCAAAAACATGTCACATGCTTATATTGCTTGTGAGTGAAACCTTGTGGATTATCATGACCTCTGCAAAGGGAGGTTATGTTTTGTTTGTGTTTGTTAGCTAGGTATCTTACAATCTGTTCCAGTGAGATTTGGTGAGAAGTTACTCTATGAGCCATAGGAAATCTTCCATCATGGGACCTTTATGATTTTTTTTCCACCATTAAAGGTTTTTTTGACATAATTGCAAAACTACTTTTTAAGTCTAACATATTAATATAATCTTGCGTACATTTGGATATAGTATACATTTTATATAGTGTACTGTGTTCTTATGATTAGTTGCCAAAATTCATCTGCGTGTAGCATTTGACATAAGTTCCCATAGTGAACACCAAATAAATTTTAAGCCTGTGACTTGATTTCAAAGGTTTATTATGAAAAACTTCACAGGTGAAACTGTCTTGCTCTTAAAGACTAATTAGTATGGCTGAGTTAACTCAGTTAGGCGCCCCTATACAGAGGTTTACTCCTTGACGCAGCGGCCCTTTGCTGCATCTCAGCCCCCCCCTACCCCCTTCATGTCTTCAGCTGTCCTGTGGAAATAGAGGGCTAAAATGCCCCAAAAATTACGATGTGGGTACTAGTAGCTCAGTCTGTAGGGAGTTGGGTCGGGAACCGGAGGGTTGCCGGGTCAAGTCCACGTACGGACCAAAGTATGGTGGTGGACCAGTAGCTGGAGAAGGACCAGTTCACCTCCTGGGTTACAGGTGCTCTTGACAAGGGACTGAACCCCCAACTGTTTGGGTCCCCTTCCATGGACAGCCCTCCCCCCCTCACTCTGACATCTCTCTATTAGTGCATGGATAGGTACTGAGCATGTGTGTACAACAGAGTGTACATTGTAATTTCCCGTTGGGGGACTAATAAAAGATACATTATTATTATTAAAGGGCAAAGTGGCACAGATATAAAAACTAATGAAGAATCTTGTTTCAGAGTTGAAGTCCTGCATCAAACTTAATGTTTTTTTGAACAAATGTTATCAGATCAGCTGTTTATTCAGTCTGCAGCTCCTTCAAGTGTTGTTATGCATACAGTTTTCTGGTTTGTTATTGTTGAAATTTGTACAGCCTTGATAGACGTGTTATTACACATATTACAGATATATCTCCTTACAATAAATACAGTGTTTTTCTTGCAGTCATGGTGGTCGCTGCTCATCAATCTACAAAACACTGGACGTTTTGTCTTCATATCAACACACACGTTTCTGCACCACTGAGGCTGAAGATGTAGTCACATGTGATGTTCATATCTGCCATACTTATTGCTTTTGACATATGTTAGGACACTGCTGTGTGTGTGTGTGTGTGTTTACATATGTCTACAGTGCTTGGTTATACTACTGGATGAGCAGATTCATGTGTTGTGTTTCTCCCACGTTGTCACATTCCAGGTGTGCATACCTACATCACTGTATGTGTGTGTGAGACTGTGATATATCACACTCACCTGGGATCTCACTGAGAAACGCCACAGGAATTCTCGGTTTCCTTGGAGACCTGTAAAAGTGTGGCTTACTTTTCAGACGTGTGGAGGCAGATCTCTCTGACACACATGCACAGATGGCATGTACTGCATTTGACTGAGTAACCCTCTCTGTATGGGCTCAGTCAAAGCACCTGAAATCCAAGCACAAACAGCTGAGTTTGACAGTTTCTTTTAATCACGGGACTGTAGAAAAGGCTAAATGAAGGAAACAACAGAAAAAGTTATTTAAAAATGACCACACTTGGGGCCTCCTGTAGATACAGAGAGTGTGTGCGCCACATGTACACATAGTCCTCCGCAGCAGCCTTGGTTTGGATCTCATGTCTCTTCAGCTACTCTGATAAAGGAAAAAAACTGAAAAATATCTTTAAAACACCTGAGCATCAAGCAATGTATTCATGCCTTTATTTTATATCTTTGTTTTTAGTTTCATTGCCTTCATATGTTGTACTCATTTTCCTTTATTTTGCACCTTTAAATTGGGAGTTTGGTGTCAAATTAGGCCAAATTATATGTGAGAATGCATTTGTGTGTGTGTGTGTGTGTGTTTGTGTGTGTGACAGTTATGAACTCGAGTCACCAGACTGGCGCAGGCAGGGTTCCCTCTTGATTGACACTTACTAGACGGAAACCTTTCTCTTTTGACCTTTTGACCCTTACACTGCAAGGCTTTCTGTGTGTTTTTAACACAGTGGAAATATGTTTGGAGGCGTGATGTGATGCTCCCAGACCTCAGCTCGTATCCACACATCCCCGTGTGTTGCCTTGATTCCTGGGCGTGTCTCTTTGTTCCTTTGACCCCCTGTCTGTGTCCAACAACAAAAGAAGATAAAAAATAGTAGTAAAAATAGAGTGTGTGTGTGTGTGTGTGTGTGTGTGTGTGTGTGTCTGTGTATGTGTGTGTGTGTGTGTAGACATGGAATGCATCGCCTGAGGGAGTTCTAAAAGGTCTCTGATAAATGGTTACTGTGTGCCCTACCCTGCACAATGCGCTCTCTTTACAGTGTTTGGACCAGAGGAAAACCGGTTCTGCAGCAACACCCTTTAAGCTGTGTGTGTGTGTGTGTGTGTGCTTGTGTGTGTGTGTGTGTGTGTGTGTGTGTGTGTGTGTGTGTCTGTATGCATTGGCCTCACTGGGAGATGTGCAGACATTTGCATAGGATCAGTTAGAAGAAATGTTTTATTTATTTCTTCCTCAGGAAAAAAAAAAAATGTTTTTTTTTATCTATTTCAGAAATGTTTCAGCAAAAAAAAAAAGACAGGCAGAGCCCAATAGTATTAATATCAATGTCACCGATAGACAATTCAATCATATCATATTTGTGATACTATTTGCATTAGAGTGTCCTGTCTAGAGGAGTGGACAGAGAAGTAGATGAGTGACAGACATTACATTAAACTTTCCAGCTTTGAGTACAGTATGCTCCTTCCAACGCAACAAAGACATTGTCAACGATAGCAACTGACTGTGTGTGTGTGTGTGTGTGTCTGTGCCTGTGTATGTGTGTGTGTGTTTGTGTGTGTATGTGTGTAGTATGTGCAGTACAGTGCAGTGGACACAAACAGAGGAAAGGAAGTTTAAAACAATCCTCAAAAGTTTGAATGTCCTTGCCATCCCCAAAAGTGCCATTAAAACTTAGTGTAGGGAGACATGTAGCATGATTTATTAGAATTGAAATGCTATGTATAAATGCTAATATCAGCACGCTAAGATGTTTACAATGAAAAAGCCAACTTTAAAAAAAAAAAATATTTATTTATTTATCTCAAACAATCAACAATGTTGACCCAACCAATCAGAAATTAACAAAATAAAAAATCACTTCTGAGACTATTTGGCTCTCTCTGAGAGAGGAAGACCTTCCTCTCTGTGGAGGAAGGTCTGGCAACGCAATACTAACAGTCCATCAACGGAGATTTTCCATTCTGGATAAGGTGGTAGACACAACAATAAAAATGTGTAAGACAATAAAGTTAATAAAAAAGACAGCAAACAAGCATTTCATTCTTGTATTATTTGCGATCAGGATGTTTCAGCATCTTGTTTCATTTTGCAGCTGCTACACAGTTGACGTGTGGGCGCCACACAGTAGTCATAGTTTTTAGCTTTTATTGTTTGCCACTGAGCAATTTGGACTTCACTGTCTCTCTGAAAAGAGTGGGGACAACAATATTTACAACCATAACCATATTTTCCCAGCTAGTCCAGGGATGGTGCTCTCAACTTTTGTGGTATTGCCTGGTCAACATGGCCTTTTAAAAGAAAATGGGTCATCACATATATGTTAGAGTTTCACAGTTGTCAGAGCTACTGAAGTTGTGAGTTGAAATGTGACTTCCAACTTTAAGGGAATCAGACACACAATCTTACCAGTGGAAGACTGATAAGATGTTTTATCAGCTGAGACATCTGCCACCAACATGACTCTGTCAGGGGGACTTTTCTCACTCTTCACCTCCCTCGGGATAGCTGGCAGCTTTTTGTAACACACCTGGACCAACCAACACTGGACCCCTCCCACAGCTACTGTCGTCTCACATTACACCCTCTGGCAAGGGCTGACACACACACACACACACACACACACACATTCGCAGAGGAGGGTACATGTACAAAGGGGAGTTGCATCCCGAGGGTGTGCAGCACTGCTGGACAAGAGAATACATAATTCCTCCTTATTTACTGTAATCAATACACTCATCAAGAAGGGTAAAGGATCTGTTCCAGCCTGCACTGTGTGTGTCTCTTTATGTTAGAACCATGAGTATACTAAGAAATAGGATCAATACTGTGAAACAGAGACACCTCACAGGGGACTGTAAATAAGACGTTTGTCCCCACAATGTCACTTGCTTGCTAACTAATAGCTTTGCTTTCTTTCTGTTTTGCAGGACATTATACACACTACGTCCTCACCACATTAATGTTTATGTTAGCAACATGCTCGCTCTAATTAAGGACAGCTCATCTGAAATTAGCATTGAAAATGGGTTTTTTTGTAGACTTCCACGTGAAGTTAAGAATGCATTAAAATGCATTAGACTAGGAAATCTCTTTGTTTTTGTCTACAGAAATGTAGAAGAACCAGTACAGTGCCCATTGTAAATGTGCCTGTTAGGAACGGGACAATTCCTTTGCCTGTGGTATTGCTGCTTGTAGAATTGTCCCAAACCAAATTGTACCCTAAAATAACTCCCAGAAGGACCCCAAACCACTTCATATGGAACTCCACTGTCAAGCCTACCACTGACACAGAGTAGGCTACTTCCAAATCAGAGGAAGACATTGTACTACTATGTTTACCTGACAGAGAACGTGGCAGATTCAGAATTTAATCCCAAAAAATCACAACAACAACAAAGGTGGAATAATCAGACAGTTGCCACATGGACTCATGGCAGCGGGTTCCCCGTTATGAGAGCTAATCAGCAAATATTAATCAGCATGAATCAACTACTGAAAACAATATAAGTAGCATACAGAGACAAGGTAACCGGACTGTGTGTGTGTGTGTGTGTGTGTGTGTGTGTGCAGAGAGAGACAAAAACATGTTAGCGTTGTCTTTATCGTCAACAACAGGCCCATTGCACATTGATATCACTGCAGTTTAATGAATTGAACACTTAAGCAGAAGTGGTTTTCCATACAGGTTTTTTAACGTATAAAAAGTATTCATTTGATTTGCTGGGGTACTTTGCAGACGGTAATGTTATTAGGGTTATAAGTTACACTTCATTAACTCCTTTGCGTTGAAAGGAGCCAGTTAAGATGGTTTGGGCATCTGGTAAAGATGCCTCCTGGGGGCCTCCCTAGGGAGGTGGTCCAGGCACCTCCAGCTGGGAGGAGGCCTCGGGGAAGACCCAGGACTCGGTGGAGGGATTATATTTCCAACTTGGCCTGGGAACGCCTCGGGATACCCCAGTCAATGTTAATATGGCTCGGGAAAGGGAAGTTTGGGGTCCCCTACTGGAGCTGCTTCCCCCGCGACCCAATACCAGATAAGTGGATGAAGATTGATGGATGGATGGATGAACTTAATTAACAGGACCCAGGGTGATTCTGATGAAAACTGCGTTCACTGCTATCTGAGATAGTCTGCACTGCACAGCGCTGTGGAGGGTCGAAACGCCAAGATGAGGTGATGTTCTGCCTCTGTTTAGAAGGGGTGAACGTACAGTTCCCAGCAGCATAATATGATATAGTGTCGGCTTTTGTTTGACCTTTATTGTGAGCAAATCGATTTTTATTTAGTTTCCTCTTGGCAAAGTCATAGACATGGAAAAGCCAGCGTTACGTAGCGACTATTTCAAGACAAACGCTTTCATCCCGCTTTACAAGATAGAAACTTTTTTTTCTCCAGCTGTTAAGAATGTAAGGATGGGTCTTGTTTTATTTCGTTTAGAGAGTAAGATGACAAGATGGATACCACCCCCATGTCCCTAGTGAAATATTCTGCTACAGCCAGCAGCCCGTAAGATTAGCTTAGCATACAAACTGAAAACAGGAGGAAACAGCTAGCCCGGCTTTATCCAAAGGTTAAAAAAACTGCCTACCAGCACCTCTTAAGGTTTTGTTGATCCATGAATTATGGATTATATAGTCTAATTATATAACTTCAGAGGTTTTTGGCCAGGCTAGCCAATTCTCCGTTTCCAATTGTTATGCTAAGCTAAGCTAACTGCCTGTTGAAGGTTGAAGTGTTTTTTTGAGGGATCCTTCACCATGTATACTCAAACCAGACCGGCCTGCTGATACTTGAGGAGAGCTGCGTCAACAATCAGTAATCTTCTGTCTGTCCTGTACTTTTCTTTAAGCTGTTCTAGCAAATGTTTTATCAATTTCTTGGATCTGAATCAGCCATGAAGTCATTCTGAGATGATCTGCTGTGAACATATTGACAGGCTAAGTGCTCAGGGAAAGTACATTAACATGTTGCAGTTGTGAAAGATTTCAGGTTTGGAGTTCAATGGGATTGTGAAACTGAGTGTGCATGTACGTGTGTGTGTGTGTGTGTGTGTGTGTGTGTGTGTGTTTTTCTGTATCCCAAGGCTACGTGTTTCTAGTACAGTGTCATAAAGACACACACACCCGTACCACTCAGCACATTGCGCCACACCTTAAGGTGAGTGTGTGTTTGTTACTCGGGGCTGCAGCTTTAAGAACAAATACAGGGATGTGGCCTGGGCGAGTCCGGGCGCTGAATCTTAGACACGTGTGTGTGTGTGTCAGAGAACATTGCTTTGACTGTCATTCCTCTCCTTTAGCACCCAAGGCGAGGTTTGTGCTCCTCTCCTCTCGTAACACTGAACACGCTGTACACAGAGCACACACACACACAACTTCATTCTTATTTCTGTGTAGAGGTGATTCCTGCATACTTTAGCCAAGATTGAGTCAAATCTGTCAAATTATGAAGCCAATAAAATAAGAAGTGGCTAGTAAATATGTATGTAACTAATGATTACTTACAGCTATGTGCCATTCAGCTCCTGACTCAGAGTTGATCAGCAATGATTCATTAAGAAAGTGACCAGGAAGCAAATTCAGACATATGTATCTCAGCAATCATCATATTTAGCCTACTATAGACTTATTCAGAGTTGAGAATAATTACTTACTTTTTGTTCATTCACAGTTAGTTCCTGATCTGTTTATTGCTATCTATGCAGGATTGTGTGTGCCTAAAATCACAACTGCATGTCAACAGATGGATGCTCACAGTAGCTGCAGTGGCCTTTCAGTCTGTTTATGTGCTGACAAGATGTGTGACCCTTATTTCCCAGAAGAAGAAAAGGGGGGATAATGATGTTGTCAAGGTGCGGCGTGTGTGGCGTTGAAGTTAGACGCTTGAATAATTTACAGCAACGAAATAAAGCATGTTCTTTGGCTGTCACTTAACACAGCGGTAGCTGTCCAACAGAGGAGGTGTCATGTGTCTGTTAACTGAATGAGGGGTCCTTCTGTTGCCACTGTGTCAATAGGTTACCACACACACACACACACACACACACACACACACACACACACACACACACACTTTGGGCATGTACGTTTATTGTGAAAGAAATTTACAAGCCAAGGGCAAGCTAACACACCTTACCTCCCTCACTCACCCACAATGCTGTTCTTATCAGGGATATGGCGGATTCCTGTTTCTTACCTTCTGCAGACAGAACCATAAATCACTAGTGAAAGTCCAGCTGGCTGCTGCTCTCACCTGGAACTGGAACAGTCTGAACTGGACAGTAAAAACAACCCAGTCAGATGGTCAAATCCACTACTTTCAAGAGGGAGATTTTATTAGGATCTTTGCCAAACTTGTGACTGACCAGAATAGTTCTGATTCAATTAGCCTGTCCATATCAAATACAGTATTGTGTACTGAGATTACAGAGCTGATCCTCTATGCAGATCATGAAGACTTAATAACAGACCTGCATAGGAACCACATTCTTCCCTTTGCCCTTTTCCCTTTCTGCATTCCCCTCTTCCACCATTATTTGTGCCTTTTATACTGTAAGTGGGCAGTTCCTTTCTCCCTCTCCCTTTCTGTTTGCCCTCTTTCTCAATGTGCACACAAAGCCAGCGTTGTCTGCTTAAGTGCTGTGTTGCAGGGACAGGCTTTGGGTCTCATGGAATGCCTTGAAAACCATGTAGAGAAGGAGTGTGTTAATGTGCTGGTTTTGTGCTCTGTGACTCATCTAACAAGTCCTTCCAGGACATGTGTTGATAGTATATGCAATGAAAGGATTGCATTTCTAAAATCGGACTAATTTCTAGCTTTGGATTTCTGAGCTGTGGCTTCTAGAAGCCCAGCATGCTACTGGGACTGTGTTGCAAACACACTGCTGCATGAACTCTAGTTCTTGACTGAGTCCTGTGCCAGCATGATTCTCCCTCTTCTCCCTCCCAGCCTATTGTCTCTGCTTCTACTGAGATGTCAGTAAACACAATTTACTGTGAGAGCGTGGAGCAAGTGTGCAGATTGCACTCACATGTTACTGGGTATTTTGCCAATATTTTCCCTCTTGTGGGACTTCAGCATGCAGTATGTTAAACTAACGCCTTAGACATCTACCTTCAGAAGCTGCCAGTGTAGCTGAAGCACTGTTATATTTCTGCAAATGTGTTTTGACAAAGCCCCAGGCCTCATTGAGCAGCTTTTATTACAGTATTGATCTGCTGCAAACTAACAAAGCATTTATATTTCCCCTCTAAAATGGGCTTGACAATATAAGTTAGATATCAAAGCAACTGTGCGTGTGCATGTGTGTGTGTTTGTGTGTGTATCTGTGTGTGTGTGTGTGTGTGTGTGTGTGCGTGTGTGTGTGTGTGTGCGTGTGTGTGTGTGTGTGCGTGTGTGTGTATGTGTGTGTGTGTGTATGCCAGGAGAAGCCAGTGGGAGGGGCAGCTGTAAAGTGTACAACATCCAACTCCCCCCCCCCCCCCCCCAGCAGTTAGTCAGTCAGTCGCACTCTGCACCTCCTTCAGTAAGGACTCACCTTTCACCAGTTCAGGTGCAGCTGTGTATGCGATTGGAAGTCATGGCGGGCAGGATCACCTGTGGACTGGGGATGGTCGTGTTTCTCCTGGGATGTGGGCTGCTGTCGGCGTTCAACCTGGACACCGACAATGTCCTGCGGAAGAACGGAGACCCAGGCAGTTTGTTCGGCTTCTCTCTCGCCATGCACTGGCAGCTTGCTCCGGTGGACAGGAAAATGTAAGAACAACTTATTTTTTCCATTTTTTAAAGGGGGCACATGTTTGGAGGCAGTTAATGTTACTTTTGCAACGTCCTCGCCCTTGTTATATAGGTCTATATGATTAAAATAACTCCCCGGACCATGTCATTAAAATGTCACAGCAGTGTAGAGCAGACGCCTGTAGTCTTGGAGTGTTACAGCTGTTACAGGAAGAAGAAGAACAAAAATCCACTACATTTAATAAGTTACTGCAGAAATGCCACGAGGGCTGAGTGTCAACGTTAATGATTTGAGCTCAGGTAACTTTAGAGTATGTCGCAGGTGACGTTAGATTCAAAGCTTAGACAAAGCTTTAGATTTCAACAAGCCATTTCCTTCAGCTTCTCAGCAGAATGTAGGCTACTGTACCCTGCATACACCTGTCGGAGGTGTACCCATAAGCCCCTTGGCCATCTTTGTTGAGTCTACATGGGAGTTTTTATTGGCCCCAGAGCAGATTTTTGTGCTTGGCCACGTTTCTTTCTCTCTCTCTCTCTCTCTATCTCTCTCTCTCTCTCTCTCTCTCTCTCAATTTCATTTTTTATTTCATGTTGCAAAAAAGGACAGAAGTACAAATCCTTCTGTGTTACCAAAGCATAAGAACATACAGAAACATGCATATAAACAACAATAATGAGTAAATACATATATGATATATCTGATATATTAATACATGTAAACAGGATACTTAAGATATATATGTAGATACTAAACTAATTATGTGCATGTCCCTCAAAGGGTACTTTGAAACAATATTAAAAGAATAGAAAAATGAAAATTATAACATATATGAAAAGGTATTTTGCCTTGTATTGTGGCAGGAGAAGACATAAAGTTACTCTCTCTCTCTCTCTCTCTCTCTCTCTCTCTCTGTTTTTTTGTTGACTTCCTCCCAAAGTGGTTGAAGATAAGAGCGAGATCTCATTGGCTCATTGTTGGCATGTGTCTGCATAAAGACTAACCTGATTATTAACTGACCTGAGATCAGTGCTGTCCAACTCTTTAACCCTTGTCTTGTCCTCCTGTCAAAATTGAAAATCAACACTTTGTTGAAGCTTTTTAGTCAATGTTTGTAACTTTTTCTTACGTTTTTTTTCCTCCCTTTTTTTCAATGTCTATCACTCTTTTTGATTTTTCCAACACTACGTAACACTTAACTTTAGTTTTACAGTTATTTTTGGAATGTATGATCAATAAACCTCACTTACAGGAAACTATACATAATGTTTGAGTTAGAAAAGCAGAAATTAGGAATTATTGAGACTAAAATTAAAGGAATGGATGTTGATGGATAATCACAGACTGGAATATGTCAACTTTTACTCAATACTATTTCAACAACACTTCAGTTTGTTTTCAAATGATTTGTACTTGCAAAGAGCGTTGTGTGGAATCAGTCATGTTATTTTGGGGAATTAAAAAGAACATTGCTATAGGAAAACGGGGTAACATGAGGACAACATGAGGACAACATGAGGGTTAATCCGTGTTCCTCTATTTATGATTGAAGGACTTTACATTGTTTTGCTGGTCTATAATCAGTGGTGGAGGAAGTATTCAGATTATGTATTCATATATACTCAAATAAAAGTTCTGCTTTGAAAATGTATCATAACCTAGTAACCATCAAAATATACTTCAACTATCAAAAGTAAAAGTACTCAATGCAGAAAAAAATAATGATATCATTGAATTATTAATACTGATGCATGGATGTGAAAGCAGCGTTTAAAAACTCGTTGGTTGGGGTTCTTTAAACTTATTAATACACACATGCACGCACGCAAACACACACACACACACACACACACACACACACACACACTCACACACTGTTTAATGAAAGACACATGGTGATCAGCACAAGACCAAAGTCACTGCAGCGTCCCTCTCTTCAGGTTGGAAAGTACAATTATACTACACATAGTGGAATAGTTTTTGGACCAAGTCTTTTGCGATATAATCTTGTCACTAATCAGCAATGGTTCAGTCCAAAGTCATCATAACGACAAATGAGCTGTTTGAGATGTTTGTTTAACTGTTTTTTTGTACTGCCTGTGGATGTGGATATGTGTGTGGATGCGTGTGTCGGTTTGGTGTGTTTTAATGGCGCTGATGCATGCTGTGGCTTAGCACTGAGGCGTTGCCTTGTTGTCAGTCACTTGGAAGAGTGTCAGAAATCTGCTTGATACATTCCTAACCTGAGGCTATAGATGGATAGATGGATAGATGGATAGATGGATAGATGGATAGATAGATAGATAGATAGATAGATAGATAGATAGATAGATGGATTTTATGTGCTGACGGTGATTTGAGCTCACTAAAGTATACATTGCAACAACATGTGTGCTGAGATAAGTGTTGGCGTGTGTGTGCTTGTGTCCCCCCCATATGTGTCTCCCCCCATGTGTGTCTCCTCACTGCTGGGTGTGCACACTGAGTCATAATCCTTTACCAGACGTGCATGCCAACTTGAATTCTGACTTATATATTCCAGTTTATTTCATGCCCCAGAGGGATGAGTGCTACATGTACCTGCAGGAGACTGCAGGAGATGGTGGGAATCGTGTATGTGCATGTGTGCATGTGTGCATGTGTGCGTGTGTGCGTGTGTGCGTGTGCGTGTGCGTGCGTGTGTGTGCGTGTGTGCGTGTGTGTGCGTGTGTGCGTGTGTGCGTGCGTGTGTGCGTGTGTGTGTGTGTGTGTGTGTGTGTGTGTGTGTGTGTGTGTGTGTGTGTGTTGCATTCCATGGTTGTGGAAAGTGCAAAATGCATGAGCAAGGAGTTGGAGGGAGGAGAAGACCGTATGAGAGGTTAGGGAAGTTTAAGAGTTTGGATCGAGTCTGAGAAGTGTGTGTGTGTGTGTGTGTGTGTGTGTGTGTTTCTGAGAAAAAAGCTGACTCTGGGGAAATGTAGAGGTAGCAAGAAGAGTGAAGGATAAAGGGACACGCTGTGGGAAAGAGGACAGCCAGACAATCCGGCTTGGTAAATAGTCATGTCAACATCTCTCTGTGTCTAGATCAAATAATTGGTAAGAGGGAGACTGTAGAATTACCAGTGTAATCAACTTTGTGTGTACAAGTGAGAGTCTCTGATTTAGTCCTTCCCCACATACCTTTTCCCTCGGGTTAGTTGAGGGTATCCAACATCAAAGAGAGAGAGAAAAGAAAGAGGGGATGGTTGAAAGAATGCCGAGAATATGGATCAGTTTTCCATCTGGGCACCAAACATCAGCTGTTAATCAGACTCAGCGGGCTCGATCCCGGCCTGACGGATGGAGAGAGAAGTTGGGTAACACAAGACGTAAACCTCTGGATCTGCAACTTGTTTGGAGGTCTACATGATTGGGTGCCGCTGGCTGTCGCTAAGCAACGGGCTGTGCCCTCGCCGGCAGCCAGTGTGCGGCTTGTGAAAAACACCAACACACATCTCTCAATGGGATGTCTCTGTAATGGTCACTCTGTCTGTGTGTCTGAGTGCCACTGACACACACACACACACACACACACACACACACACACACACACACACACACACACACACACACACACACACACACACACACACACACACACGTCTTTGTCCTTCCTGTGTGTTGGGGCTCCCTCTAGTCCGTGACGCAACATGTGAGCCCTTCACTCATTAATAGCAAAACATACTAACAGTGTGTAGCAATACAGATAATATGTGTGTACTAAGATTAGTCTCCACTTTAGATTATTAAAAAAGGCTTTTTATAATTTGCATCATTTGTAAGCAACTACTTATAAGCTTTATAAGTAATTATTATATTTTATATTACTGGTCCATTCAAGCCAAACTGCCAAATTACTGAATGAGTATCACAATGGGATTATGCAGAAGAAGGAACTACAGTATCCATTAATGCAGCAGAGACCCCAGACCTAGTGACACCATTTCCCAGAGTTCAATGTGTCTTGGCAGAGCTCTTTCCGTCTATTCTCCTGACTTCCTGTGTCTCAGAGGACAGTGGGAGTGAAGACGTGTCCACCTGCGATTCACTGTTAGTCAGTCATCTTTAAAGTGATAAATCAGACTCATCTTTGATAGACAAGCACATGCCCGAAAATATGCTTTTCTGGTTGCTACGGTAGCGCACATAGGTGATGGAGAGTTGATGTCTGTGTCGAGTGTCCTTCCCTTCCCTAGTAGTTAAAAAAAAAGAAGCAGGATTGGACACTTACTGGATGGTAACGGCTCAAATTCTAGTGCTCAGGTTGGTGAAACAAAGCCAAACCAATCCAGTGGTTGACGTTGCATCAACAGTGTGAGTTTGTTTCTGTTGTGATGACATTTTCTTGAAGAGATATTTCTTCATACTTTCTCAATATTTCCTCTAAAACACATTTAAATCCATGTCATGACGACATCATATTGAACTGTGGACAACTTTGTAAAGAGATTTAACAAGCCATAGTTTTCTATGTCTTAAAAATAGATTTATTGTCCTTTGCTAATCCCCATCACGCCCTCTGAAGTCAATATTCCCGATGATTTACGCCGTTGCGCTTTCTATTTTGGACGTCTTCTCCCACATGCAGTTAGTGTTGACGAGGGGTCGCTGCCAACAGGCTGATCTCATTAGGCCTCAGCTCTTCACTCCGACTGGATGTCTCTGTAGATGGTTCCCTCCCACATGGTGTGTGTGTCTGAGGACGCTTTGTGTTTGCAGCTAAAAATGGCTTTGCTTAATCTCGTCTGGTGAAGACAGTGTGCTGCGCAACGGTAACTCCGGACAGACAAAGCAAGCCAGAGAGCTTCTGGAAGAGATGGGGAAAACCCCATTAAACTGCAGTTGCAGTAGCTCATTCCGTAGTGTGTTGGTTTGGGAACTGGAGGGTTGCTGGTTCAAGTCCCTGCACGGACCAGCGTATGGAGGTTGGATCGGTAGAGAGATGCCACTTCACCTCCTGGGCACTGCCAGGGCATTGTACCCCCCCAACTGCTCAGGGTGCTTGTCCAGCACCGACAGCACCCTCACTCTAACAGCTCTGTACATGTCTGATCCGGAGCATATGTGTGTGTGTGTGTGTGTGTGTGTATTTCAGGCCTGTGTGTACTGATTACTAACAAAACATAGTGTAAATTGTAATTTCCCTAATTTATTTTTCATACTATATAAGCTTATGATAATAGCTTAGAACATTTGTTTTCATATTCGCCATACAAATACATTTATATAATTAATATGAATCCATCCTAACATCATGTTTATGTTCATGTAACTGTTTACTGGTGTTTGTTCGGATATTTAGCCCCTTTGAAGTAAAAACATTGTCAGAGCGAGAAGCATCAGTCCAAAGGAAGACATCCATGACTTGTTTGATTCACTCTGGAGGAAACCCCGGGAACTGGAGGATGCCCACCATCAAGACTTGGGTGTGGCATTTGTCCTTGGTCCACAATGGCAGCATCTGTGTGTGTGTGTGTGTGTGTGTGTGTGTTTGTGTGTGTGTGTGTGTGTGTGTGTGTGTGTGGCTACTGTGTGACGCAGTAGACTGGAATGTGTGATAATATAATGTGCAAGTGGAAGAAAATGTCGGAATGCTCCCCTCTCTGATGGAGCTGCATGTGGTTTAACACATTGATTTGTGCTGGCTCTTGCAGGCTGCTGGTCGGGGCCCCGAGAGCCAAAGCCCTGAATCGCCAGAAATCTAAAGTGACAGGAGGACTGTACAACTGTGACGTGACCACCACCTCAGCTGGTTGCCTCAGAGTTACCTTTGACAACCACGGTGAGATATCTGCAGGCATCTGTGCAGTTTTAAGAGATTCATACACACTTCCCCCCCAATATTTAACCTACAATATGATCTTTTGGTGTCTATTCCTGTCCCTGTGTCTGTGTAGAGGATACAGAGAAAGAGAGCAAAGAGAACCAGTGGATGGGAGTGACGGTCAACAGTCAGGGGCCAGGAGGAAGGATTGTGGTAAGCCTGAGTGTCTTTTTATCTGACAACAACATTGAAATTTAACAACTTCAGGATGATATTAAAAACTCTGGGGAAACTGTAACAGACGTGCCTCTCTGTTCTCTGTGTTTACCAAGGGCGTCAAATGCCATGCTGGATTACAGGGCCATGTAAAACAACAATTAAAATCGTCCAATAATAGTACAGTCATAATATTTGTGTCAGGTAATATTCATTGAAGCTCTGAATCAAGCACAGACAACATTTTAAACATGCATTTAATATTAAGATTTAGGACTTTGATTAATCTGAGAATCTTTGTTTGATTAATCACTTCATTGTCCAAAAAATGAAATTACATTTCACCAGAGCCCAAGGTGACATCTTCGAATTGCTTTTTTTGTCCAACCAACAGTTTAAAACTCAATTTTTTCCATTTACAAGTATATACAACAGCATAGATGCCTCATAAAACTGGTTTAAACAATGGAGATCTACTAAAAGTTTCAGCCCTGCAGAATGTATACTTACCATGTCGAATCTACAAGTGATTGGCTTTTCTGGGTTTGAAGCTAGTCACAGTAAGGTGAAAATCAACTGGAATTGGAGTTTAAGTGGCTAGTCACTGCGGCATCTAAACCCACAAACCTTAAAATTCAATGTAAGCCTTTTCCTGTTTTTTTTCAGTACTTTTAACAACCTTCCTAAGCTTTTAACACAGTTAGCACAACATCTGTCTGTGTAGCCTATACAATTAACACATTTCTTGTTGCTTTGACACAAAATGCATACAGTTAACACAAATTTAAAAAAGCTTGAACTCCTTTTACACACAAGCTCAACCAAGACCAAAACAATGGTCCAATTTGCAAATGCTTTCACACCTTATGTCAGAACAGACACCATCATGTTCTAAACCTATCTTAGGCTAAAGTCACAGCTGTTCATTTTGTAAATTGAAACACATATACTGTAAATCCCCTTGCATTTTATTCCATTGTTAAATGAGAGAAACAGATGTTTGAAGTTATGCAAATAGCTCAATCACAGCTGATTCCCATCTAGGAAACACACTTAGGGGTTGAGTTTCTTTCAGTAACATGACCGTCTGTTTTTGCAGTTTTCTTTATGTTACAGTAAGTGAGTTTTGTTCTTTGACAGCAAGGATTACAGTAACCAAAGTCACAAACCTGGCCACAGCTGATTCGGATATGTTACAGTAGTACATACAGTAACAAGAGGAGCAATTTGTGTGGAAAAGGAACAATACGTAAAGATTAACACAAAGAAAGTAGGTGAAATTCCTGCATGAGGGAGAGGAAGACGAGTACCAGGACAATTCTGTCTCTGTTAACCTTTTTTTTCATAAACGGTAAATTCTATAAACCTACTCTTTTTTATTGAATTTTTGCAGCAAAAGGAATCAAATGCATGCAATTACTAAACCCAACAAAACAAAAATGTACAAGGGTTGTTTTTTTTTGCTTTTATGATGTTACCTGTAGCACTTTGAGATTTGTTTAAATTTAAAGTGCATTACAAATAAAATGTATTATTATTATTATTAGCTTCAAGAGAAACTGCAGTGTAAAACTCAATCTATGGTCAATACAATACACTATTATCTATTGTATAAGGGCAGACCTGACACCTGAAATAATGCAGTTTCTGTAATTCTACCTGATATTAGTGTTTTTATGACATTTTTCTATGACTGAATAAATGCTCCTGTTGGGAGAGAATATATGTTAGTGTTTTGGAAGAATTATGGGATTTTGATTGTTTTGGTAGACATAGTGTATTGTGTTAGTGTAGTGTTGTAATCAACATCCCATCAACTCAACTGTGGGTTTCTGTTTCCTCGGTAGACCTGTGCCCATCGCTACCAGCTGCGGAGCAACATGGGCAGAGCCCTCGAGTCCCGCGATATTGTCGGCCGCTGCGTCGTGATGAGTCAGTCCTTTACTATCGATACCCCAACGGAAGAGGGAGAGAGCTATCATTTCTGCAAAGGCAGGAACAAAGGCCACGAGATGTTCGGCTCCTGCCAGCAGGGCCTCTCTGCCACATTCGACAAGGACTACCACTACCTCATCTTTGGGGCTCCTGGAGCGTACAACTGGAAAGGTAGTTGTGTGTGTGTGTGTGTGTGTGTGTGTGTAGGGTGTCCACTTTTCATTACAAAGGAATTTGCCAGTGATGTATTTGTGTTAAGGGTTTTGCATAGTTTTATTCCGAGCCAGATCTCCCTGCTGCCTTAACCCATCTGCTCCTTTTCTCTCGTATCCTCCAGGTGTGGTACGCCTGGAACAAAACAACGAAACCTTCCTAGAAATTAACGACTATTACGACGGCCCTTTTGAGGTGGGAGATGAGGGCGAAAAGAACCCCTTACTGGTCCCCGTTCCTTCCACCAGCTATCTGGGTAAGCTATCTTAATCCTCTCATTACCAATGTTACACCATCACTTCAGTTGCTCCATTGTCGTAGGCTGAGTCATTTTCAGCGGCCCGGGTTCGAATCCGACTTGCGACCCTTTGCTGCCCGATTTATCTGATTTTTTTTACATTTATCTGATAAAAAAAGCCCCCAAGGAAGTGCAGTACCTCCGCTATGTAAGCAAGCATTTTTTTGTCTCTGTCCCCAAGGCTTCTCGCTGGACTCGGGGACGAGTCTGACCAAGAAGGGCCAGCTGACGGTGGTGGCGGGAGCTCCCCGAGCAAATCACAGTGGAGCGGTGGTGCTGCTGAAGAAAGGCGAGCAGACAAGCAAAATCATGGTAGATGAGTACATCCTGCAAGGGGAGGGGCTGGCCTCATCTTTCGGCTACGATCTGACTGTGCTGGACCTCAACGGGGACGGGTAAGTAACCTGTAACTCCTGCTTTCATCAGGGCCATTGCTATAACTGCATTCTCACGGACCAGCACTGTGGTTGTTTGTTAGCTGGCAGGACATAGTGGTGGGAGCACCGCAGTACTTTGAGAAGGACGGGGAAATCGGAGGAGCTGTCTACGTCTTCGTCAACAATGAGGGAAAGTGGAACAAAGTCAGACCCACCAGAATAGACGGACCTCAGGACTCCATGTTTGGCCTGGCTGTGGAAAACCTGGGAGACGTCAATCAGGACGGTTTCCAGGGTGAGGCTGAAATGTGTTTGCCTGTTCGTAGATGGTCAGCTGATCATTCTTGTGTCCTTTGTTGAATGAAAAAATGTACCTGTATAAACACACCATTGTTGTTCTTGTGTTAGATTTTGCAGTTGGAGCTCCTTATGCGGATGACGGTGCAGGGAAAGTTTACATGTACCACGGAGCAGCCACGGGTCTCAGCTCGACAAAAGCGGCACAGGTATGTAAGAAGCCGGCGATATAGCTAATTGAATTTTTACACATACCAAATGTGTAATGTTACCGTCTAAGAAAGTTAAATCCAAATAAACGTATTGTTCCAGACCGACACCAATACAAATATTTGGTTATTTAAAAATCAGATATTCAGATAAATCGGCCGAAATATATTTTTAAAAAAAATCCAGAAACATGTAACAAAACATGAAACGATTTCCCTATCTTTAGTTATTCAGTTCTCACTAAAATAAAATAAAAACACTTTGTTTTACGGTCACAACAGAACAGAAAAACATCAAAATATATTTTCAGATAAATAAGTTTTGATAAATAAAATGTATAAAAATACAAAAATAATCCGCATTGCCACAGAGGCGTTGTAGAGCGTCCTCTGGTGGACAGACCATGCAACGCCATCACTAACAGGGACGTTGTAAAGCGTCCTCTGGTGGA
>NC_048418.1:24639165-24692187 GCF_013103735.1 Etheostoma cragini | reverse complement strand
TGGTGGACAGACTATGCAACGCCACCACTAACAGGGACGTTGTAGAGCGTCCTCTGGTGGACAGACTATGCAACACCAACACTCATAACATGGTTGACCGTTGTTTTTTATTTTATTTTTCTAATATTCATGTATCAGAATCATTTATTTGTCATTATAAATGATCCTGATGAATGACATTTTTTTTATCGGCCATGATAAATTTCTGATTTTGTGTGTTCGGGAAAAAAGGTCTTAAATCCGTGTGACCGGTCTAAAAATCTAGTTTAGGTGAAATGTGCGGATATTGTCCATCATATAGATTACTACGTTTGTTAGGTTGTAGCCAGTCTTAGCTAGCTCTATCTCCACAACCACACACACATTCTGCAAAACATTTTCTTTTTGCATCTCTTAAAACCTATCACAATCCTCTTGGGCGTTCATTTTATGGCGTTATTTCTGACAAGACAGCTCAGACTTGAGGGGAGAAAGAGTGGGAATGACATGCAGTAAAGCACCGCAGGTCGGAGTTGAACCCGCAGCCGCTGCGTCAAGGACTAAGCCTCTCGACATGTGTGTTTGTCTTGCCTCAGGTTCTGTCCGGCAAGCCTTTAGGAGTGAAGCTGTTTGGCTATTCTTTGGCAGGAAACATGGACTTGGATAAGAACTCCTACCCTGACCTGGCTGTGGGATCCCTCTCTGACGCCGTCTTCATTTACAAGTGAGTTACCGGCACATTCCTCTTCACTGTACGTCTCAGATTGTGCTTATTTAGTTGCTCACGTGAGTTCTGTCCTCCCTAGAGCCCGTCCAGTTGTTAACATCAAGAAGGAAATCAAGTTCTCCCCGGAGGTAATCGACCTCACCCAAAAGAACTGTGGAACCAAATTCTGGTAAGTTTGTTTTTTTGTCACTGGACCTTTATTAAATTTATGAGAAAAACAACAACAACCTGTTAAACACTTTGCCAGTCCTGTGTCTGACCGTGAATAAACTGCATTGTGTTCCCAGTTTGGACGTTGACGTATGCTTCACCCTCACTGCCAACCCCACGAGTTATGCTCCCAGACTGAGTAAGCTGAGCCATCTTTGCCGTCTCTTTGTTATTTAGTGTTTTGTGTATGTAATAGATGTGTAAAGTTAAAAACAACAACTTTTGAAACATTTGAAATTCCTCGATTAGTGACATCACTAGGGATTTCATTGAGAATGCCAACTGGGCTGGCATTGGCACGGCCCGCCCAAGTCAAGTCAAGTTTATTTCATCTATAAAAATGGAAATTACAGTGCTCATACCTGCTGTAATACCCATGACAACTAGAGCATAAATACGATAGAATAAATACAATACAGTACAATACTATACATAAATACAATAAAATAAAAATGCACATTTAAAGTGCTTGTTGTGCTGTGTGATAGTCTGAGGTATACAAGAGAGAGCCTACCGCTTAGTTCGTGTCCCAGGGGGTCTTAGCCTACCACCAGTGGCTAGTTTGAATTTAGTGATCTACCACAACAGAGTGGGCCAGCTGACCAATCAGAGCAGACTTGGCTGCGAGAAGGCGGGCTAAGGGCTCAGACAAAGTGTTTCAGACAGAGGCCCTGTAACAATGGGCAGTATGAGCAACTTAATGTTTTTTGAACATCAAACCATGTATACCTATTCCAGTAGACCCCAATAGTACAAATATGATGCTGAAAAAGAAGTACAATAGGGGCTCTTTAAAGCAACATGTCGTCTCTATAGAGTTTCGTTCTTTCTCCTCCTCTCTCTCACTTCCCTGTGTCCGTCCCATCTAGTGGTGTCATACTCCATCGAGGCAGACGCTGTCCAGAGGAAGAATGGTCTCATCCCCAGGGTGACCATCTCCCAGCCCACGGAGGGTTCCTACAAGTCCAGCGGAACAGTCCCCCTGGACAGTAAAGGACAGAAAAAGTGCATTAAGCGTCAGCTTGTCATACAGGTAGTGACTCTCTCCGGTCATTCGAATATTTGTCCTAAAACTTGAATATCTATGTCCGTGCATTATGTACATAATCTCGGGAACAGATTCAGCTCAGTCATATGTCTTTTCCACCAAGGACAGTTCTGGTGCTGGTTCGGAGTCAGGGCCAAATATCGAACCGGTTCTTTGCTTTTCCACACAAATAAACCTGGCTCTGGGCAAAGAACACGGGTTCCAACTCAGCACCAACCAGTGCTGGTCTAGAGATAAGAACCGGTTACGTCAGGTGCCGGGGGGGGGGGTTATCATGACATTCGAAAACAAAAACTTCTGGCCGCCATTTTTAAAACCCCGGTTAGCTGTTAACCATAGAGAGCTGTTAATGTTAGCTTTGGACATGGGTGGGAAACCAGAACCACCGTGGTCTGGGGAGGAAACCAACGGTCGGCTGGCTCTCAGGCTGGGGAACATCCAGCTGGTTCTTAGAGAACTGGCGAGTAGAACCAGCACCAAACTGGCAAAAGCACCAGAACCAGCAACAGCACCTGGTTAGCCTTGGTGGAAAAGACATATCAGACTGGAAGCTGCGGCCCAGGACCACGTATGAGTCCCACAGCCTCTGGAGTCCCCTTTATTACTGTTATAATATTCTACATACATTTTCACATTCAAATGTTTCTTTTTACTATTTGAATGTAGAATAGTTGTTGACAGCCCTCATTATGGATCGTGAATATATTGTGTCGTTCCGTAGGAAAATATTCGTGACAAGCTGCGGGGGATCCCCGTCGACGTGTCCGTGAACATCTTGAACAGCAACCGTAAACGCAGACAGAGCTCAGCTCCTCCACTGGCCCCGGTCCTGGACGCCAAGGAGCCCCCCATAACTCGATCGGAGGTTCGTATGCACAAAAGATATTCTTTTTAATGTATATTTATATTTTTTAGTTTTTTTAATTCAAACCTCAGTGAGACTCTTTCTGTCCTCATACTTTTTTTTCTTAATTTTACCAAAGGGATGCCATCTATACAAGAAATGAGAAACATACAAAACAATAACAATTATGGCAACCATGGCGAAAAATAATTACATAAATAAGTTTGTAAATAAATAAAAGTATGATTTAAAAAACTGCGGTATATTACAAAATCATATTAAATCAAATCAATAGAACGTGTGAGAGATAAGTTAAAATAAAGTAAGTAAATGTACATAATAATAATATTAATATAATAATAATAATAATAATAAGTAATGTGCACTGCCCCTTTTTGTTATTTGAGAATGCACTCTGTGTCACCCCCCCCCCCCCCCCCCCCCCCCCCCCCCCCGATCAGTAGAGTTTAAGGTTTTAATTTAAGAGTGGGCATCCTGGGCATCCTGGGCAGGATATTGATATTATATTGATATTGCAATATGAGACTAGTCTTAGATATTGGATGTAGTAATATTGTAATATGGTAAGGGTTCTTTATCTGGTTTTACAGGCTGCATAACTCACCAGACTGTTCTAGCTGTTATATTATTTACCTTTACTCCACTAAGTCAATAAATCCTTTCTGGTGATTATTAATCAAAAATCTCATTTTGTAAAAACATTTTGTTAAAGCACCAATAGTCAACCATAAAATATTGTCGAAATATTGACATTCTTTGGTCAAGAGTATCATGATATTTCACAGCCCTAATTCTGGGAATGTTGCCCGTGCATCAGGTGAAAGATAATATCTAAATAACAAAAACAACATTCTGTAGCAATAAACCAAAGAATTCTCTTCATTAAAAAGTCTGGTCTAATGTGGAAGATATGACGTGCGAGACTAAGTGCTGGAGACAGTGATGCCAACCATTGGCATAAATTCTGGGATTGTCTAATAATAAAACAATATTGATTAGAGATACATAAAGATATCGAAAATATTTTTAACACAAAAGTATCCTTCAAATTTACAAATTTTACCTAGGTAACACAGACTTGTTGTCCTGAATGTTGTCAAGATAGTAGTTACTAAGGGCTGATTTACTCTACTGTAATTTATGTACCATTTATTGACAAAATATTGTCCTTTTGTTTCTATATGTATTAGAGATATGTCTTATAGTAATGCAACCCTTGTTTTTGTGTTCTAATGTGTTGTTATTACACTTACAAACACGTTGGGAATGGAGAACTTTGGTCTAGATTGTAGACTGGAACTGTGATGTACATTTGACTATTGTATTGTTCCCAATGTTTCAAAAATAAAGAATTTAAAGAAAAAGAAAAAGAAAGATATGACGTGCAGTAGGTTTGATGTTCCCCTGTAATCTTTTTTGCGTGACTGTGGTTGTAGGTGAATTTCCTGAAGGAAGGATGCGGCAGCGACAATGTTTGTCAAAGCAAATTGCGGGTGACATATCGCTACGGCCACAGGAACACGGACGAGGACACGCTCACTCCGTTAGAAGTGTAAGGTGACACACACGCGCGCACACACACACACACACACACGTGTAGTACTTCTGTGGCATACGGGCTCATAACTTGTGTGTGACTAAAGGAAGAACGGCCTGCCGGTGATCTCGCTCAGCGACCAGAAGGAGATCGTCCTGGAGGTCAAGGTGTCCAATCTTAACGGAGATGATGCGCACGAAGCCTCAGTGAAGGCCACCTTCCCCCACTCCCTCACCTACTCTACTTACCGCAGTCTAACTGGTGTAAGTCTATCTCCCTTTCTCACACAATCACACACATACATACACACACAGACATGGATACAGAGGTAGATTTGTCCCCCTTTAGAAATATGAAAGACAACCCACTCCCCGAAAAAGGAAGAAATAACCAATCAGGAGGCTCAAAACATTTATGGAAAAAACAGAACTGTGTCTATTTTTGCTACATTTTTGGTGTTAAAGAATACAACAGGTGAAAATAAAAATGGGATTATTTTGTCTATTATGCAGATTTAAACTCTGCAGTCTCTGGCTTTAACAAGATCTCATTCTCTAACAGATTTATTGTTTTGATGTATACATGATTCCTAAAAAACAAAAATAATATTACGGAACACATGCAATGTTTTGAATATTAAGGGGAATAATAAAGCCCTGTACATACAGTAAATAAAAACATTCGCACGATAAATAGTTGCATAAAATACACCAGAATGCAGGAAGTAGTGGTTGACTTTTTTACTTTACAAGTTAAGGGTTTTGCATACAAAACACATAAAATATGATGTTTTATTTTAAATGAAACTACCCATTAATATAACGGCCCACAAGTCAAGCTGAAATGATTAGATGATTAAACACTTAATTTATTGTTTCCAGTACTTCCGTTTTCCATACTTTTAGTAGTACATTATCCTACATATGCTAAAATACTTTTACCCAAGTAACATTTTCATTCCCACACATTTTTTACTTGTAACCAAGTATTTTTACATTGTGGCATTACTTTTACTTCAGTAAAGGATCTGAATACTTCTTCCACCACCGCACATACATTGGAACATAAACGCACGTTTCGGTTTGTGGTTCTAATTAGAACTGGTCCATGATTTCAGGAGAGGCCGGTAACATGTGCAGCAAACAAAGACGGCTCTCAGGCGGACTGTGAGCTCGGGAACCCCTTCAAACGGGACGCTGAGGTGAGAGGAAATCCCCTTTTGGACCTAGTGCTGCCTCCTTTGCACAAATGGTGATGTTCATTCTGATATAATGTGTTTGTGCATGCAGGTGACCTTCTACATCATACTGGGCACGTCGCGCATCTCTCCCAACTCCACTGAACTGGAGATTGATCTGCAGCTGAACACGTGAGTAATCTAAGCTTGCAATTGGATTAAGTAATACATTATATGGATAGAGAATACTTCAAATACAGCAGAGGTAATACACTTTAAACTCATATTATCATTTAGTTTTGATACTATAAATCACATCTTAGATATCTACACCTATTTCACGCAAGGAGCCAAAATCCAATTTCCTGAAACAAACATGTTGTGTACAGAGTTATTAATCCATGGAATAATCTCCCAAGTAACATACATTTTATCAAAGGAATGGCAACTTTTAAGAGAAAACTTAAATCTCACCTTCACTTACATTTTTCCTCTTAAGGTTTCATATCTCATTTTCTTTTGTTGTAATAAAAATTCTTCTGTTTGTTTGTGAGCTACCTAGATGTAAACCCATGTGTCATGTTGTGTAATATAGTGTAATGTATCTTTTGGGGGGGGAATCATTTTTTGTGGGTTTTACAGTATACCTGTTAGAGTGGGTTCTGTTTCTTTTCCTCTCCTGTGTGTGTCATGAAATGTTCTAATATTGTCTGATTTATTGTTGTTTTGGACCCCATGAAGACGAGCTGGTCATAGGGAACCTTATAATAAACAAAACGCACTCATCTTAATTATGAATTATTAATAATTGAAACATTTGTAGTCCCATTAGAGGACTTTCTGACACCTGTGTGTGACCTGTGATCCGACAGGACGAGCTCCCAGGAGGATTTGGCCTCTGTTAAAGCAAGAGCAACGGTGGCTATCGTGTTGCAGCTGTCTCTATCAGGGTAAGAATCTCACACACACACACACACACACACACACACACACACACACACACACACACACACACACAGCTGATGGAGTCTTAGCACCCAGTGATAACGTGTTAAAGAGTTTTGTTGCCTGTGGTAGGAATGATTTCCTGTAATGGTATGTGTGACATTAAAGCTGTCTGAGCCTCCTAGAGAAGCTGCTCCTCTGTTGGACCAGTGTGGGGTGGGGGGGTCGGGGTTATCCATGGTCGGGGTTACCCAGCTTCAGACGTGTCCTGTTTGCAGCCAATCACGGAGCCAGCCACCCTGATCAGTTTGTTCAGTCTGCTTGTGTCGCTGATGCTTATATCCCAAAACACAGAACTATGCACAGATTCATGCTAATAACTGCGCTTCTCTGTTTTTCCAGACAAGCCCAGCCGTCTCAGGTCTACTTCACAGGTGTGGTCAAAGGTGACACGGCCATGAAGACTGAGAGCGACATCGGCAGTGCCGTCACACACCAGTTTAGAGTGAGTACAGAACAACTACCAGAAGTCATTTACTTGAATCTCCTCTATCTCACTGACATGCTTATTACTCCAGCATTCTACATATTCTTTAGATAAGTTAGACTAGTGCTATGTCCCAGTTCAGGATCCTTCAAATGGGGCCTCCTTTTACAGAATTCACAGGAGCCAACTGTTGTAGCCTTCGCAGCCCCAGGATTCCCAGCATTCATTTCGGCAACAACCAAGATTTCTTTCACAATTTTCGTCTCCAATTTCATCATTAAATTCACATTCCGTCACCTTCCGCTTTCTTTGTGTTGGAATTTTAAACGACAGTGGATTTCTGAGGACTATGGTTACCTGGTCCTCAGAACTCGGCAGGGTAAATCCAGACAGCTAGCTAGACTATCTGTCCAATCTGAGGACTATGGTTACCTGGTCCTAAGATCTCTGCAGGGTAAATCCAGACAGCTAGCTAGACTATCTGTCCAATCTGAGGACTATGGTTACCTGGTCCTAAGATCTCTGAAGGGTAAATCCAGACAGCTAGCTAGACTATCTGTCCAATCAGAGTTTTCTGTTGCACGACTAAAACAACCTTTGAACGTACATACATTCCACTAAATGTTCCTTCCAGAGGCTATTTTGCAACAGTACTGTGGACTAGCCAGACCCTCCTCCGCAGACCTGGGGAAGAGGGTCTGGCAATGCAAAACTAACTAGACTGTGATCTTGGTTGGGCCTTTGTGGGCTTTGAAGGATGCGGCCGGGGTAGACTTGGAAGGCTGTGGCCTCCGATGGGTGCAGCCCCTGGATTGGGAAATATCTTAAATTATATAATCTGAAGGTAGGACACTGATCATGTCTGGATTTCCAGATAATCAATCTGGGAAAGAGTTTGAAAGACTTTGGCACCGCCACGCTCGACATCGAATGGCCAAAGGAGACAGCGGATGGGAAGTGGCTGCTCTACCTGATGAAGATCAGCTCCACCGGGCTGGTCCAGGAGGCGTGTTCTCCTCAAGGCGTGATCAACCCTCTTAACAAGGTCAGTGAACACCAGAGTGCTGGACTTGAAACTGAGTCACAGTTTTGATGCAACTTGACTTTTTATATATATTTTTGTTATTATAATACAGTTTGAATTCATTGTCATACTCTTTGAACCATATATATATATATTTCATTTCATTTGATGGGCTACAAATACCTTGTCTTTTCTCTTTATAAAGACTGGATATTAC
Organism: Etheostoma cragini; assembly: GCF_013103735.1. Lineage (NCBI taxonomy): Eukaryota > Metazoa > Chordata > Actinopteri > Perciformes > Percidae > Etheostoma > Etheostoma cragini. Next base: position 24,683,971 of record NC_048418.1, on the reverse strand, counting down.
AGGTAAGAGTGCTTTGTCTTTGGTGTAAAAAAGAAGAAAAGTGACCTAATTTGGGATTTGACTCGTTTTAACTTGACTTGACCAAAAAACTACTCAAGACATTCTTGAAAGTTGGACCAAATGACTTGAGACTTCCTTGAGGACTTGGTCACAGTACCGGAACACAACCCATTAGGAATGTGGCGGTCACTCAGCCTGCACAGATACTTTTTCACTTGGTGTTTATTTTTTAATTTGTTTAAATTCTGGTAATATTTGAATGTACCCATTTTAATCTTCTCTGCTTTAAGGAAATAAGCAACACCAGGAGGAGAAGAGCAGCAGAAAAGACCCAGGGACTTGACCAGGGGACTTTGTCACGTTTACTGGACCAGAAGAAATCTGAAACTCTGGTAACACAACACAACCAAGTTCTATTCTTTTGTTTTATATGACTAACTTGTGTGAACATATGCAACCAGCAGTAAGAGGATCTCGTTGTTAACTCTGCTGCTCCCTTCTCTGTTGCCAGTCCTGTGACAGCGGGGCCAGATGTGTGACTATAAAGTGCCCCCTGCGGGGCCTGGACAGTAATGCAGTCATCACTCTCAGCTCTCGCCTCTTTAACAGCACCTTCATAGAGGTAACAAGGAAAATTCTTTGTTTTTACTCTAGACTTCCAGTCAATTCAAATATATACAATTTAAATTATTCAAACATTGGTCAATATGATTTGCAATGTTAACCAGAAACAGTAATTGGGGTTCGGGACTTACATCTAAACACACACACACACACACACACACACACGCACACACACGCAAGGAACTGAGTAACATGAATTGAGTTATTAACTTATTATGAATTACCTTTTACGTAAAGAATTACATTTATATGTAATGATCACATCATGTTTTCACCAGACATCCAAACGTAGCCATCACTTCATAATCATCATTAACACGTTGACTTCAATTCATATATTGTATTTACACAGTACACTATGAACATTTTGTAAACGAGGATACGTTATTGTAGCAAATTAATTTGTATTTTTTTGTTTTCTGCAATTAAACTTGATCTTCTCACGTTTATTTCATCCAGGACTATTCCAAGCACCATCACGTGGAGGTGATAGTGAAGGCGTCTCTGCGTGTCAACAGCAAAGCAACAAACATAGTGCTGGAAAACGCTGACACACAGGTAATTAAACACTGAAAATAATAAATACAATGTAGACCCAAATGATGGACGCCTGGGGAGCTCACCTGGTAGAGCAGACAACCATATATAGAGGTTTACTCCTTGATGCAGTGGCCGCAGGTTCAATTCCAACCTGGGTCCCTTGGCTGCGTGTCACTCCTCCTCTCTCTCCCATTTCATGTCTTCAGCTGTCCTCTATGAATAAAGGCCTAGAAATCCTCTTAAAAAAAGGGGGAGTGATAATTTATTGCATAAAATGTCATAAAACAGGCCTTACACGCGCATGTCAGTGTATTGCATGAACACACACGTCTGTGTGTGCAATGGGGAATTGTGGAATCTATATCAGCATGTTATTATATTTTGCAATATGGCGATGTGCAATAACACTAGCACTCTTATTCCTAGCATTTTACACCTAATTCAGTTGGTCCCCCAAATCTTGATTTGTTGTGAGCAACATTCATTATTTGGCTATTTATTGTACTCTATTACACTTATTGTTTTATTAATTTATTGTGTTGGAACTTTTTTTTTACATTTACCTTCAATAGGGACTGAAGAAGTTAATTACCCATTAGCTATAATCTTGTATATTTACATAAATGTTTATTCATATGCACTGTCATCTCAAATCTCAATCTCAAAAACCTGAGTTTGTGATATAGAGAAACTAAGAAGACGTTAAGTGATCCAGAGATGTCATTACTGATGTTCTGCCACTGGGTTGTGTTCCCCCAGGTGAGACTGACCGTGTTCCCAGAGAGGCGTGAGGCCCAGTACGGAGGCGTGCCATGGTGGATCATCGTGCTGTCCATCCTGTTTGGGCTGCTGCTGTTGGCCCTGTTGGCTTTCCTTCTGTGGAAGGTAGGACCGAGGAAACACCATACCACACATTTTAATGTATCCTCAAACCTAGAGCGTCATTTACAGAACTGTAGGTATCCATAACAACATATTTTCTAACCCTTTTCCTCTCCTCAGTGTGGAGTCTTCGGGAAAAAGAATAAAGGGGACCTGTCAGAAAAAGAGAAACTGGCAAATTCATAGAAAAAAAAAGAGGGTAAAATTACCCGGCCTGCCATGAATGAGTGAAACTTTCTCCCTTTCTCGATCCTTTTTGCTACAAAAGTGCTGCTTCCTGGTATCAGGCAGGCAGTGGGTAATCCTCTCACTGTGACATGGATGCTGTTAAGAAAGCTGACTGATTGTTTGTGCCTAATAGATTTTCACACATGATGATGTGTGATGGTTACGGTCTACCTGCATGGCCAGGTGAGGTGGTGGCTGATAAGCAATGGATCTGCATCTCTTTGATTTTCTCTCTTCTTCTATTTCCACTTTTTCTTTTGCACATGCAGCTACTTGGTGGGAAGGTTTATTTGTCTTCATTTTAGGGGCAAACATGTTTCCTATCTACACCTAATGGATTCACTGCATCTTGGCTCTTGTCTGTTAATCATTGTGACGACATTAAATGCCTCATCTTCCTCCTTTGCTCTCTGAATGCCTTTAAAGTTCCCCTTTTTCCACATAAAATACTGATTTAGTTTCCTCCTTCTCTGCAGTGTGGCTTTTTTAAGCGTGCCAAATATGAAGAAAGGGTTCCCAGTTACAACGCCGTTTGGATAAAACGGGAGGAGAGAGCAAATAACCCCGGGAATGGGAAATGGCAAAACCTGGAAAAGAAGCCCTGGATGACCACCTGGCACGACAAAGAACATTATTCTTAACAGACTTCCTGTTGCTTACTGATGAACTCCCAATTTCTGATTTCTCCCGCTTTTTCTTTGCACAGCATGGACTGTAAATATCAAGAAACAAAGAAAGTCATTTAAAATACAAAATCTGTATGAATCACTGGAAGGAGAGTTGCAGTGTGGGAGTTGGTCCTGCACAAATGTCCAGATTTAAAAAAAAAATACATCTATGTTCAGTGTTGACTGGGGGGGCGGGGGGGGCATGAGTTTTTTTTTTGTACAGACTTTGAAAGGGTTCAGAATCATTTGTATTTATTCTTCGTGAGGAGAACTTTGTTACGTGCCCTACAGGCCAAAGAGTCATGCAATGCATACACAGGCAACCTTTGTATTTTCCCCAATTTAACGTAATTGTTTTTAATCATTACTACTATGCATCTGCCTTAGCTCAGGTGCTTCAATTTGCACATTGTGGATGAAAACAACATAACTACTGCTACACCTCTGCAGAATTCACATTTTTATTCTCTGGCTGTAAAAAAGGAATGCAAGAGCGAACAAATAGTTCCTAGAATACATTTTTTTAAGTGATGTCATATCCATATGCCCTGTGTGTGAGTATTTGTGGCCAAATAAATGTTTTGGAGAAGAGCAAGTTTAAAGCATTATTTATTAATACATTTAAAAAAGCACTGACGGCAAACAGAGTGCTTAAATCAGCACATAGTTAATTAAAATCAATCTAAAGGATCATTTAAGACTCGTGATTTAAAAACAGATAAAATCTTCACTGAAACAGGAGCTTGTCACACTCAACATGTACATAAATACAGAAAGGACCATTTGCTGTGAGGGGGAACTTCGGTGCTTGACTCTGCTCCAAAGACCTAGCAATTATAACCGGGTTTCTTCTGTAAACTAAAGCTAGGCTTTAAGATGGGAACATGAGGATGGGTGCAGTAGATCTATCCGTTTCTATTAACTACATAGACGTTGTTTCAAGTGTATTTTTGTGCGTGTTAAGGCTGCAAACACGCCCTCATGCTGGTGGTGGATCTGAGACATTGCCTCTCTTCTTTCATATGAGAGACTCAGTTCTTATGGTTTTGCCACTGAGTCTGGCATCTTTTACAGACTGCATCATCATCATCATCACCCTCACTTTCTCTTGGTCTTCACCCTCCAAAACGGTGTTCTTCGCTTTCTCCTTTTCCTCTTTGGGCCTCTTCTCTCCTCTCCGTTCTTTTTCCTCTCTTTTCTTCATCTCCTTCAGCTTCCTCTTGAGGGCTGAGCGGTCACTTTGACTGCACACCCCCAGCGCCTGACAGAGAAAAGAGAGAGGGGGGGGTAAATGGAAATACATGAGTCTGCACCGGTGAAATGATTCTCCAACAAAACTGGATTTCTATTAAATAATCAGGAGATTACCAGTAGAGCTTTGCCAAAACATCAACATGGCCTACGGTCTATGATCTCAGACTAACTGGGACCACCATATAGTCCATGTTGACTGATGAAGACACATTGCAGCACAGACATGCCCAAGATATTTAGAGACAGTGTGGACATTACACTTTGTCCACAAGAGAGCACTGACAAGCATGTGTAACTGAAACGTCCTGCTCGGTACACACTGCATCTGTAGAAAAAAGACTCAGCCATTGTATCCAAGTCAGATTTTTATTCCTCCAAATATTATACTGGCATCTGTCTCAAAACGCGTCTGTCGGTATTGACCAAGGGTTATGTCCCAACTTACTGAATTGAATCGATAGATAAGCAGCATTCAGAGTTTTAGTTCATAGTTTAAATAAAACCAAACAGGAATTTGTCAAAACATCTGGTTTCATGGGAAGAAAATACATAACACTAATATAATCTAAATAAGAACATGGCCTGGGATGGCGGGAGAAATAAAGTTAACAGCGAATGTGAAAAATAAAAAAATAAAAAGCATCCAACTGTAACTGGCAGATGGAGTAGTTTTTTTTAAAAGTGTTATTTAAAAACGAATATAAAAACTTGATCACAAAAAAGGTTATTCAAAGACATCTTAATTTAAACTTTCAAGCACAGTTACTATATTATAAGGAGGCTGTGAATATTTGAACTAGAATAACAGAATACAATTTTCCAGAATGGTTAATATGGTTGCAAAATTTAATCTAAATAAAAAATGACTCAAACCATTCTGGATTAAGTTTTCTGGTCCGGCAGAGATGTCCCATCTTATAAAGCATATCCCAAAGACTGTTTGGTGCAGGTCCTTGCCAAAAAATAAAAACTAATCATTTAACCCCCCTCCCCTATATTGGGAATCATATCGCACTCAGTCAAAATAGTTGCTATGAGGATATCTTCCTCATATTGTTAATGTGATCAGTGGATCTCCTTTGATGGATCCTGTCTCTCACCTTGAGTGTCTCGCTGTCCATGTTGAGCAGCTGTGGCCCGTCTACACCTCTGGCAGCGAACGCCGACGCGTACTCGTCCATGTTCATGGCGGCCAACCACAGACACACCTGGTGGTTGTTCCACTCCGAGACGGGTCCACTCCGCCAATGGTGGTTGTTGTTGCTGGGAACTGGGTCATCGTCCAACGTCTGACAGGACACCAGAGACAATACGCAGCGTGAGTGAGGAGAAGTGAAGGAAGGAAGGAAGGCAAATGAGAACCTAATTAATAGAAGATAGTAGTAGGCAGGTTTGGGAGGAAGGAAAAAAAAAAAAAAAGAAATAAAAAGGATGCAGGAAGGGAAGGACAGAACAGACTCACCTCAGTGGAGGAAAAGGTGAAAGTGTGAGAGTGTCCGGAGAGAACAGAGACGTGACCCACCATGCTGGAGCTGTCCACTGGAGAGCCGATACTCTAGAACCAAGAGAACACCTCGGCTGCCTACACACTGTGCTTCACATCTGTTGCATACGTTTTATTTTGAAAGGATTTCTGGTTGTATGAGATATCTAGAGTCATATTTAAAATGACTAAAAATAGAGGAAGTTCACACAGAGGAGGAGGATATCATGCAGAGAAAGCCTAATTCATCTCTTTCCTTACCTGATCTCGTCTACCGGTGGTGGTCAGGTACGGTAAGCTGCTGCTGGACACGGAGCGGAGTCTCTCCCTGCCTTGCTCAGCGGCCACGTCTTTCTCTCGCCCTCGCTCTGCGAACCAGGGGAAGTGCAGGCAAGACGGCATGGAGGTGACTGAATCTGACGGAGAAACCCCAGCGGGCTCATCCACCAGGTCACCACACGACCCCCTGGCAGAAAATAGTTCTAATGCAGTTAAAACCTCGGAAATGTCATTTAATGAAAAGGTTATCCAGTGCTAGATAGAAACCCATTTTACTTAGTTTTGTATTGTTGTACAGTACATGTGATGTCACACCTGCTCATGGAACTTTTGCTGAGTTTCTCGCTTCTCCTTTTGCTGAGAGACTTGCGAAGGCCACTGACAAAGAAACAAGACTAATCATTAAAGAAACCATCAGGAACAAGTAAACCACCAGCAAAAACACTCATGCAAGTGGTAAGTAAGAGATATGCTATGGCTAAAAAAAAAGAAAAAAAAAAAAAAAAAAAAAATCTACGGCTTTTCAAACCAGAATATACAAGACAATATGATCCAAATCTTAGACAAAAGAGACCGAGACCCTACACCGGCTAAAAGGGAATCTATGAAACCCAGGAAATTAGATTAATGTATGATTTTACGATCCCAGCTCTAAGACAACAGAAAGAGACCCTGCACCTGAAGTCGGGAAATTTCTTTTTGGACTTTCTGGATGTGGAGGATTTGCGTGATGAGGGAGTGACGGTGTCCGTGATGTAGATGGGAGGCGGAGTGAAGACGGAGCTGCTGGGAGGTTGAGGACTGAGGGCTGAGAAAGACGAGGCGCTGGACAGGTCGCTTCTGCTGCTCCTTTGTGTCACTGGGGCCGCAGACAGGGACTCGCTCTCCTGTTGTGTCTCAACTTCATCTTCCTAAAGAAATAAAAACAGAGCACGTGTGTGTGTTTCAACGGCAGATTTAGTTATGAGGCGTTGGAGTTTTCCAGCCGTGTCTCCAACAGTACCTGCTTTCTGAAGCTCTCCCGGAGTTTGTCTCGGGAGGGGGGGTGGCGTTTGGACTTCTGGGCCAGCTGAGCTCTGGCTTTGTGAGCGCTGGAGTCGAGACGTACCGAGTCAGGAACTGGAAGATGCCAGTCTGGACGTGAGACAAACAATTAATTATGCTTAGTCAAAAAGCTGATTGGATTTTCTCACATTATATTCTATTGTTTAACCCTTGCATGGTAGTCGGGTCAAATTGAGTCTTTCAAATTTTTTGAAAAATGGTACAAGTTATATTTTGTCTACCTGAAAATCAATGGCCTTACCTTATTTTCTGCAACAGACATTCAGAATAAGTTATTGTTATAAGTTATTCTGGATATGACCACTTATGTTTTTTTACCGTAGTGGATTTTTAACATGGATTATAAACTTGTGAAAAAAAAAAAAACCTCCCAAAATGAAGACAACACAACGGTTAAAAGTATATAAAAAGCTTTGAATTCTTCTTGTTCTGAAGAACTAAAAAACACCTCGCCTTTTGACATATTCTGTGTTGCAAATCCTCTATGGGCACCATAACACAAGCACTCAGTGCTGCTGCTTTTCCAACATACTATAGACTGTACCATCAGCTGTTACTACATTAAAAAAAATATTGTGTTTTATATGTATTTTAGTCTACTTATTTGTATGTCTTTTCCTGTTGTACTGCAGGTGGCTGGAGGAAAACAGTTCCCTTATGTATGCATCCAGTACACAATGAACTATGACAAATAATCTGAATCCATACAAAAAAAATGCACACAATTTCAAATATTTATGGTTTTGATCAGTTCACTTGCCAGCAGATAAACAAAGTCAAACAGACACGGCCACATACACTACAGTAAGAGCACTTTAGCTGCTTACCTGTGACTGAAGTGTCCACAGAGTGGTTCTGTCTCTCAGTTGCAGGCTCTTTCACCTCAAGCTGTGCCATCTGTGGTGAGCAGAGGGAAATAAGGACTACAGAGTAAATGGCAGGCTCAGTAAAGGAAATCCATACAGGACTGAAAAGTGTCCTCTCACCTGGATTTGTAGTCTTTCAACCGTCTCTTTGTGCAGCTTCTCTCTCTCCACCATTTGTCCTCTCAGCTCTGCTTCTCTGTTCTCCCTTTCCTCCTCACTGGAAAAAAAAACATTTGAAAAGCACAATTTTACTAGCTTACCAAATGCACTCCTAGTCATTTAGGAATAACAGTTACTTTGGTTCTGGAAGTGATTTTCTCCATTTAGTGTCACCACTGATGTTTCAGAAAATACTTAGAGTTTTGAGCCTAAAACAAAGCCACCCAGCTATGAGATGAATTGTGGTCTTAAAACATTTGGTTTGCCGCAAAAGAACATTTAGAAAAAAAAAAAAAAAAAAAAAGTAGAAGACAGTGTACGTTAATGCTCAGGCTTCAGTGGTAACAGCTTGCAGGTTTGGTAAACACTTCCATGGTCAGAGATGTCGCTGTTGTGCTTAGGATTGTGGGTAGTGTAGTACTTCTTAACGTTGCACTGTAAAAACAGTGGCGACTTCATACAGACTTCTACATGGCCATGAACCATTGTTTCACAATATTGTAGCTCGTGGTTATTTTACCTTGGATGGTTTATTATGACTTCTAAACAAAATCCTTATGAGATGGGATTTTCACTTCTGGAACCACACTGTTGAGCTCCATTACTCCACATTGTCAGAGAATCAACAAGATGAGATAAATACCTGCTCTGGTATTCTCTGACCAGTCTCTTAGCTTTGTTGTATTTGATCTCCAAGCTTTCTGATTGGCTCTGGGCATCAGCCAGTCGCTGGCTCACAACCCTGCACAGTGTCTGGGCCTCTTGCCAGTACCTGATGAATAAAAGGGAGGGGGCTTTAACACCTAAACCATGATTATCGTCACAGTGTTTTGTAATATGATCATCCATTTGCTCCAACCCACTCTTATAGCTTGATCTGGTTATACTTGCAATTAGTCATCTACCACTTTTTACCATGGCAAAATACATTTTTAATGATATATGCTGTAGAGAAATGGAGCATAGAATGCATCTGTAGCGTTGTACTTCTCTAGTTTGTCAGCTTTGTCCTCTCCATCTTCCACCCTTTGCTCCAGCTCCATCCTCTGGCTCTCCCAACAGGCCTGCTGCTTCTCCCATGCCTTTAACTTGGCAGACACAGTGAAAAGAATAGATTGGGTTTTTATGAGTGTCTGTGACAAAGGGCATATTCACAATGGAGAAAAAAAAAAAAATGTATGTCACATGTGCCAAAAACTCTTCTCAGAGTTGGAGAAACTAGACACTTCTTCAATCCTCTTAGTTTTGACACAACAAACGAAGCACCCACTGATCTAGCACAATGGGGTAGAAGAGAGCCAGACTTTCCACAGAAAGGCTTTTGCCAACCCAATTATGTCACAGCGGTGATTACTTCAAGGCAAAGGCAGAAAAAGCAGGGCTGACGGGGAGAAGTGTTGGAACGCGGCCCGTGTCCTAGTAACTCCACACCGAGCCATCTCGTGCTCAGTTAAATGGGTCAGACTGTTCCAAACATGGATGCAAAGGTAGTGTATTAAAGTGAGCGCAGTTATTGGTTTGCGAGGGAGAAGAGATCTCAATCTCAGCGGCTGAGCGACCTACCTTTTCTCTAGCGTGGAGAAGTTGGGTTGTTCGGTTCCGTAGTTTTGACTGAAGCTATAAACACAGAAAGGGTAGAAAACCCATTTGAGTATATTACAATGTCTATGAAAGGGAGACACACGTTTACTAGTTTCACACACACCTTTAAGTGGTTTGAGAGTTTTCTTTCTAATGCAATGTCCTAGTTTAATTTAGAGCTACCTGATATCCAACAGTAGGTTTGGTGTATACTGTTTATAGAGGTCAATCAATAAATCTATGTTGAATGTCAAGTACCTGCTGGTATTTGAGGCTAATCTGGTAGTTGTCCAGACCAAAAAGAACAGAAATGCCTTCCTCTTCATCCTCCTCTTCCTCTGCAACTGACCTCTCTGGCATGCTGCAGTCATTACCCTCGTCCCCGCTTGCTATTCCCCTCTTCATTGATAAAAAACACACAAAAAAGTACAGTACAAACAAACATGGAATTGTTAACACGATCACAATTGCTTCTCTTCTTTTAGAAAACACACCTTGGAGGTTTTGTCCATCTCCAGGCTTTCGTTGATCAGGCGCGCCACCTCGCTCTCCACGCCCGCCTTCTCTCGGCCAATCAAAAACCTGCAGCCGATCACAGAGATCAGTCAAAGCTGGCCGCAATCACCCCATCCAGGGGAAGCACAGGTGTTGCTCATTACATTAACGAGGTCCAAGGAAGTAAGGACACAACACCAAGGGCACGTTCAATCTAGAAACGTGTGCACCGTTTGTTACGGTTTCAAAAACATGTTTATCAAACCACATACTTTCTCTTTTTACTTTTAGTATGTACTGCAGCTGCCCTCGGAAAGTACATACTGTTGCATGCAGTATCCATACAATTTACATATACTACTTTTTGATTGAGGTTCAGAATAGCCAGAAAAGCATGCTTGCTTGCACACAGCAAAATGCAACCAGCTGCAGTAGGACATCCTGGTATTATTAGCTCCCCATTTGACATTCTACGTATTGGGACATGCTAAATCTCTTTCTGGTTTACTCAATAGTACGGTAGTATGGGCATTGTGACCCAGGGGGTGTGGATCAGGGTTGAAAGGCATGTTTTCTCTTGTGGTGGGTGTGTCACAGGTGTTACCCAATCAGCAGAAGCGTGTATTAAATTGGCCGTGCATTAAATTAACGTTTTGCTGAAAACTGAAGCACTTAATGGAATTCAGCCATCATTTACTTTATTTATATCTGTGCTTTTCTTACTGTGACAATAAGACCTGTTGTGTTGCAGTGGGTTATCATTACAAGCACAACACTTTTAATACTCTCTTATTTCAGAGGACAAAGCTCATGAAGAGGAAATGTTAATGTGGTCCAGTTCTGCCATTGAACTCTCAGGTGTTCAATGGCAAACCGTGCCACTAATGGAGACTTATTTGATATCTTTTTTAATATCTGAAAGGCTGGCAGACAATCTGAACACTGATATGATGGGGAAATGGTTGGCACCACGATCAAGTTTATATTACATAAAGCTCATTACTTCACATTCCTCTCTCCCATCCTAATCAGCTGTATGGTCATCAGATGATTGTGCGCGTTTTACTCTTTCACTTAACCCTTGTCTTCCCGTCAAAATTGAAAATCAACACTTTTGTTGAGGCTTTTTATCATTTAAAAAAAAACTTTTTTAACACTTGACGCTTTGTTCAATGGTTGCCACTTTGGCATTTTCAACACTACGTTACACTAACTCATTAACTTAACTTATTAACTTAACTAATAAATCTCGTATATAGGAAATTATACCTAACGTTTGAGTTAGAAAAGCAGATATTAGGAATTATTGAGACTAAAATTAAAGGAATGGATGTTAATGGATAATCACAGACTGGAATATGTCAACTTTTACTCAATACTATTTCAAAACCACTTCAATTTCATTTTGAATGCTATAAAATTGAATAAGACGCCCCAAAATGAATGAAAGTAGAGATTTGTACTTGGCAAAGAGCGTTGGGTGGAATCAATCATGTTATTTTGGGGAATTAAAAAGAACATTGAAATAGGAAAATGGGTCAATTTGACCTGAGGACACCATGAGGGTTAAACCAACCAATCTCTATGAGCTTTTGCGTTGTTACATTCAAACTTTAAATCTGCTCTACTCTTTGCTGCGACCCGCCGCCACCCAAATGCCCTCCAGTTCTCATCATTCCCAGCACCCAGGGATCCTCCATCATTGGAATTCCGCTCCACATCCCATCCATCCAGATCTTAAGGCTTCCTTTATCCCCTCCACCAGTGTCTAGACTCCATCAGCCTCTATGTTTAATCCTCATCTTGTCAATTTTGTCACAAAAACAAGTCTTTAAAAAACAACATCTAGGGGGAGAAAAATTATATTTATCTCGCTACCACTGTTTCATCTTTAAATAACTCCAGTGATGTAACAAATATTTAGAAGTCTGACTGTGTCACTGATCAGATGGACAGTTGTTGGTTTTAAACTCATGACTCAAACACTGGGCCAAACATACATTTAATTCCATGACTCCGAATCACACCAATGGAAAACGACCTCACGGACCACCTCTCTCCCAAAGTAGCAGCGACGTATACGAGTAGTGGGAAGATACTGGAACATGAACCTTACCTGACTCGGCCTGACGTGTTCTTGAGCACTGTGGCTGCAAACAGCTGGGACACTCCAACCAAACTCACCCCATCAACCTCCACTATCTGGTCATTCACCTGAATCCTAGAGACAGACACACAGACAGAGACAGGCAGAGACAAGCAGAGACAGACACACAGACAGAGACAGACAGAGAAAGACACAGACAGACAGAGACAAACACAGACAGACACAGATAGACAGAGACACAGACACAGATAGACACAGACACACAGAGACACACACACACACACACACACACTTTATCAGAGCCACACTCCAATCCCCAGTAAACAGGAGAGACTGATGTTAAAATGGACCTTAGATCCTTGTGTGTTGCTCCTCCTTCAGTGACTGTCTTGACAAAGATTCCCAGTTTTTCCAGTCCCTGGTCTGCTCCTACACCCATTCCTATTATACTGATGCCCAGGCCCTCTTCTCCTAGAAGGAAACCAGAAACATATCCTCAAATTAACAACTATTATTGAAATAAGAGTGGAAGGGGAGAAAATATGGTGAAAAGTCTGTGTTTTTTAACCTATTATATGTCAGCCTTGTATTACCCATATGCCTACATATGACCCGTCACATGATTTATTTTCTTGCTTGGGCCCGATACATAAGCTGTTAGACATGGTAAAGCTGCGCTACACACCCTTCTCTATCTCCACTGGAAAGACGTCCATCCTGTCCACTCTCTTCTCCAGCTCAAACTCAGCCGAGGCGGACACCGGGTCAATGTCCTCATTGTGTCTGTCGTACTCTGCATTAGAGTAAGTGCTGTACACCTGAAAGACAAGCATTCAATACAGGGTTTAAGTCACTGCGACGGCCTCAATTATGATGTCCAATTCAGCCATACTGACAATTAGAGATGCAATGATGAATTGATTACATGTCAACTATTATTCAGTTTGAGTCATTTTTATGGAAAAAATTCCAGCTTGTTACATGTGAATATTTTCTAGTTTCTTCCCTCCTCTATGACAGTAAACGGAATATATTTGAGAGGTGTGACAGAACAAGACAGTAGAGGACATCATCTTGGGCTTTGGGAAACACTGATCGACATCTTTCAACATTTACTGACATTTTATAGGCCGAACTAATCGAGAAAACAACAGACGATGACAATAAGCTTTAGTTGCAGCCCTGCTGAAGATAGTTTTATGCTGATAGCTTGTACATGTGTTCAACACACAGTAGACTGTGAAGACAACCATCTGTTGCTATTGACACAACACAACACTGTTTATGTTGGCAAGTCTGTCAGAGTGTGAGAGTGTCAGAGAGGAGCAGGAAGTGCAGAGACACACACAAACACACACACACAAACACACACACAAATAGTTGTTTGAACTGAGACAGATTTATGCCACACACACCCACAGAAATGTATTCTGTGTCTTTATATGTTGAGACAACTCTGAGCCGAGTGTTGGCTTAACAAAGCATGTGGGATCTTGCCTTTTCTTCCCCCTCTAATGGATTAGAAACCTGGCTTTGGGCTAACACTTTACTTATATGGATTCCAACACCAGCTGGTAGTAACAGATCTACCATAAAGAGCTTCTGTAGAAAGCATGAATTTAGTGACCCTGCAGCTGTTAATTAAGTGAATAATGAACGCACAAAGCCTGCATGTGTACCATTTGTCTTTCAAGGCTTCTCTTACCTTGATTGGTGCTGATGTGAACCGGACTTTTCTCTTTGCAACTTCATCTGCTTCCTCCTCCTCCTCCTGGTCGGCCAGTTCAGGCACACCGGGAATTTCCTCATATTGCAATGAAAGCAGATTTCCATGTAAAGAGTGTTCCCATTCCTGACTCGGATGCTCTGGGTGAGAGTGGGATTCCTGCTCATGCACAAACGCATCGTTCTCAATCCCAGAGATAAGTGCAGACCCTGCCTGGTCCTCGTTGCCCCCTCTGATTTCATCCTTTCCATCACTGCCTCCTCTGCTCTTCATCTCCTCTTGCAGCTCGGATGCTGAACCTCTTTTCCCCTCAGTTCTTTCCTTCTCTTGCCTCTTTTTGCATTCTTCTTCTTCTCCACCTATCCTCTTTCCCACACTGAATTGCTCAACTTCCCTGTCATCATTCTCCTCATGCATCATGTTGCTCTCTGTCCTTCCAGCACTTTCTTCCACAATCTTTTTCTTACTGTTGTCCCTCTTTTTTGTTGACTCTTCAGCCCGTGCAATGAACTGGGTGTTCTGCCCCTCCCTTTCACCCTCCCACTCTTCATCCACCAGCTGATACTTGTCTCTTTCACCTTCCCGGCCTTCCATAGTCTCTCTTTGACATGACATGCTGGCTGATGCGGACTCCTTCTGGTGGTCTTCTGAGGGAACATCTGGCCCACCTCTTCTTGCTGTCATTTCCACTCTGTTTTCCCCCATACAAGGTCCAGGTGTTTCCATGCTGGGCTCTTCAAAAACATCATCCACTAGCTCCTGCACACATTCTCCTACAACCCTCTTTATGTACTTTCCCACCTCATCCTTATGCCAGTTTTTATCCTCTTTCCGCTCCTTTTCTTCCTCGTTCTCATCACTTTCTGATGACCCGTTCTTTACGTCAACTAGTTCCGCCCTCACTGGCTCCTCAGGAGTCAAGAAGAGGTTAGGAGTTTCACTTGCCGTCCTCTCTTCCACTGTTTGTGATTCTGTAGTTTGACCCTGTCTGTCAGGATAGGAGGGAGATTTGCAGGATGATTCAGCGGGGCCATCAGATACGACAGGTGTTGGGTGCCTTGTCAGTGAGGCCTGTGGAGGAGGCTTCGGCAAGGAAACATTTATGATGGGTAGGTTCATGGATTTGTCTTTATCAAAGCAACCCCCCTCTTTTTCCCCCTGGGTGGCTCCTACTATCCCCTCTTCCCCTTCTTCTTTCCCATCCACCTTGCTTCCCCTAGATTTCAAAACCTGCTCTCCACCACCACCAACCTCCATAACCTTGGTCTCAAACAACATCCTGGTGATAGAGAACTTCTGAGCCAGAGCAGCTCTGTCAATGTCCTCTGATCTGCTTGATTTATCCTGCAGGGAAGATTCTGTAAGAGAAATGTTGCCCGTGGGGCTCAGAACAGACGAGGACATGACGACTGAACGTCTGGATGCAGGGAAAGGTGACATTTGGAGGGGTGTGGAGCCAGAACTTTGCACCGGACCTCCATCTGGTTTCAGCTGCTGGTTGTCCATTTGCAGGAAGATGTTGTCTCGGATCTTGGTCCCCCTGGTGCTGTGGACCCTTCCTCTGCTGCCTGTGATGCCACTGGTGCTGCTGTCGGACATCATTGGATCTGACAGGCTGGATGGCAGCCTGGTTGGGTGCACAGCAGAGTGCAGGTCAGCAGCAGGTGTGGTCGCTGGTTGTAGACCGGTCGGAGTGTCAAATGAACATTTGATGGCGTGGAAGTCAGACTTGTAGGTTATCCTGTGAGGCGAGGCGCTTCGGCCTTTAATATCCGTCCGCATCATCTGGGAATGGAGGTTCATAGAAGGGAAAAAAAACTGGAGGAGCTTTTCACAGCTAATGGAGGCACCCGGGCAAGCAGCTAGATAGTGTTTAAAGACGTGCTGGAACAGGGGAATGGTAGCAATAAGGCAAGAAATATGCAGGATATTAGTGGGGTTTAAGAGGTAATACTGCATCTAATTGGTGATAGCAGGGGATGGTGAAGGCAGGCCCTAGAAACTCCATTGGTATCAGGTGGTCTTAAGATATTGATTCACCATCACCACTGCAAGTCTCCTGGAAGAGTGGTTTGAGAAAAAAGTAAAGTACAACACATTCACTAAGCTCAACTGACACAACTCAGAGGGTCATTCATGCCAATTACTGCCCAGTCAAACTACCAAGTGCTTTACTTAGACTTTCAGCTATCAATGCTAAAATAAAATAAAATCAACTTTGAGGCTGCTCAGTACTCACACTCACTGCGTAATTGGAAGATAAACGACTGGGAGAACCGTCCAAATCACAAACGTTGACAGATTGGGCGTTTCTGTTACACAACTAGGCTACTTACATTTAACCTGTTTGGAGTAGCAGTAGTCATCTGGACAACCGCTGCGTTCGCGTACACTCGGGAAATTAACTACTACTAGGCCCACTTAGTAAAATGCGATTTTAACAAAGGCTGTGATCAAGCCATTTTCTCTTTAAGTGTTGGCATTATGCGTGAAATCAAATCTGAAGCAAGTATGTGTACGTTTTATTGTCTTTCCACTGAACTTTGTTAATTAATCAGCTGAGGTTAGAGGTTTCCGACAGTCGTTAAATGCAGCAATTCTCACCGACCTGGCTAGAGTGCGCGCGCAGTTTAAAGTTCGTGACCGTAGTTCTTCAGACACCATGGGTCTCCCTGAGTGTCAATAAACCGCGAACTAAACGAAATTATCTAATATTAACTGAGTAATAATAATAATACCGGTAGATATGGAGCACATTTGTCCACTGTTACCGACAGCTTCGTCTTACCGGAGTGTTCGTGTGCAGCCCGCCGGCGCCGACGGCTCCCTCCCCGCGATAAATACAGACAGATGGCGACTCATGTCTCTAAATACTGTAAATGGATTATCCTCCGGTAATCCTGTGTAAACTACTCCGGTAACTGCGAAACACTGACGGGCAGCGGGTACCAGCACTGGGGCAAGTTAGCCTACATTTGCAGGGCGAATTGTTACATCTGTGAACTATCATTTATTCACTTCAGCCTGTTAAAATATGGCCATGTGTTGAATGCACATCTATAACATGTCTAAGTGGGAAGGCTAATATAATGACAGTGATGCTTTCTATTATAATAGATCACTATTTTCTCCATAATAGCCAGTGGTATCCATTTTGGCATCATACTTCTCAATACTCATCCTATATTTCAGTTATATTTATATTCTGTGCTGTGTGACTGATTTTGCTGCTGTAACACCATACTTTGCCTTTTTCTATCTATCTATCTATCTCTCTATCTATCTATCTATCTATCTATCTATCTATCCACTGTATGTGATCTACTGTAGTTGTAGCTTACACTACTGTAGTAATATGCAGGTTACTGCTACGTGCACTTACCTTTACCTGTCTTCCAGCATCTTTGCCAGCGTTGCCATCTGCTGTGAAAGCCGATATCACTCTGGCAGAGGTTCTCCTGGGCTCAGAGGTAAGCTTTGTGTGAATATTCACCTGTGTGCATTCAGTTAGATCTTGCACTGTCTACCTTTATGTATGTATGTATGTATGTGTGTGTGTGTGTGAGGCAGAGTGGACCAGTGATGCAGCACCTGCTGATGTATGTGTCTGTGCCTACCTACGTGTGTGTCTGTGTGTGTGTGTGTGTGTGTGTGTGTGTGTGTGTGTGTGTGTGTGTGTGAGATGCCAGTGGGTGAGTCGGTGCAGTACCTATGTCTGTCTCTAAGCTGGCTTGTGTGGCAAATGGACTGGACTCAACTGGACTGGACTGATCCGTGCAGAGCCGAAAGAATGGTTGTTCTGCTCAGCGTGACCTGGATCTGACTGGTGACCATTGTCCCAGGTGGCACTGGGACCTAGTTGATATAAATACTAGCCAATCACAAAAGCCTTCCTCTGAATGAGGCTAGCGAAAGGAGGGAGGGGAGGGAGGGAAAGTGAATTGAAGTAGAGATAGAAAATGAGGGAGTGATGTCAGGGTGGGTGGCAAAGTAAATTTAGGCTGCAAGAAAGTGAGTGAGGCAGAGTAGACGGAGATAAAGACTGGAGGCAGAGATTTAACCTGGATTGGTAGGAGCAGGGGCAATCTAATGAATTGAGTGGTACACTTGGAGAGAGCAGTAAATGACATGATTGCTGCGTCAAAATAAAAGCACATACCCTTAACAGTGGTAATTAACGGCGGGTTAGAAACACAGAGATCTGTGGGGACTGACATAATCCTCAACTCCCATTTCTCACCAGCAGCAGGTCACTTTGACTTGTTACACTTCTTTCCACACTTCTTCTTTGTGTCCTTCAAACTCACATTCCTTTTTGAAATGAAGATAGTCATGTCCGTTTGGGTTTGTGGACAGTAAGTCTCGCACTGCAAGCCCTACCTCCACAGGGCTGTGGAGGAAGGTCGGGCTACACCACACATTCATTCAAGTAATTTGTAGTTACAGTAACACATAATTACAGTAAACTGCAGTATACTATGTTACAGTACTGTGTTGTATGGAAAGAATGCAGTAAAGTTCTGGCAACCATGCTACCTGTACTGTACTGTAATTTCATATGACAGTTTTTAACAGTGTATCCTTTATTAGTCCCACAAGGGGAAATTATAACATAATAATCAATCTACAACCAAAAATTAAACCAATCCCAATCGTCTTGGGAGGCCAAAACATCTCCTCACAATCTGCTAGCTGCCTGTCCCCAGAACACACTGTAAAAAACATCTAATCACAATCTGCTAGCTGCCTGTCCCCTGAACACACTATAAAAAACATCTCCTCACTATCTGCTAGCTGCCTGTCCCCTGAACACACTGTAAAAAACATCTAATCACAATCTGCTAGCTGCCTGTCCCCAGAACACACTGTAAAAAACATCTCCTCACTATCTGCTAGCTGCCTGACCCCAGAACACACTGTAAAAAACATCTAATCACAATCTGCTAGCTGCCTGTCCCCTGAACACACTGTAAAAAAACATCTCCTCACTATCTGCTAGCTGCCTGTCTCCAGAACACACTGTAAAAAACATCTCCTCACTATCTGCTAGCTGCCTGTCCCCAGAACACACTGTAAAAAACATCTCCTCACTATCTGCTAGCTGCCTGTCCCCAGAACACACTTTAAAAAACATCTCCTCACTATCTGCTAGCTGCCTGTCCCCAGAATACACTGTAAAAAACATCTAATCACAATCCGCTAGCTGCCTGTCCCCAGAACACACTGTAAAAAACGCGGTCTCTGTAGACAGCCATGGGTCTACAAACGGCAACAAAACCAAACTGTGCCAACCTGCACCACGAAGCATACGCATACACTGTTCCAGCGTTCCAGCCGATAACTGACAAGAAGTATTTGGGGATGGGGGATGGGGGTGTTAGTGCGTGGAAACACAGAAGGGAGGGCGAGGGGACGGGATCAGGAGTGCTTTGGTTGAAAATACTTTGAACCTCAACAAGAAGTATCGTCACACCAACATCGCTTAGAGCACCTTTAAGGGACCCCTGTAAAAGGTTTATGTTCCATATTTATGTTAAAAAAGCAATCTGTACATAATTATATTATTTTTAAACTTGCTATCAAAAATCCATCCTCTGTGGGGCTATAGAACTAATTAAAGCTTTCAATCTTTAAGGAAATGCTACTACAATAATACTGTTCAATTCAAAAAGTCAAATTAGGTGGGAAGGACAGATGCTTTCTTTAAGCTGAGATACTGTCTGACAGCTGATGATATTAGCTCTGTGTTTGTGTGTGTGTGTGTGTGTGTGTGTGCGTGTGTGTGTGTGTCTGTGTGTTTGTGTGTCTGTCTGTGTCTGTGTGTCATGTAGGCTGCATTTGGCAGATAGTCATGCCCCATATGGTTATCTGTTCAGTCAACCATATTTAGAGGTTTCCAGATTCAGAAGGGATTTGCACTCAATCCTCTGAACACACGTGCACGTGTACACACACACATAAACACACACACACACACACACACACACACACACACACACACACACACACACACAATGCAGAAAAATCCCCACGTTTTGAAACTGGAAACAATCCAATAATCATATAATCATTGAAGCCGTATTTGTGGGTCTATATGTTGGGTAGTTTTATTTATAATAAAACATATATTTTATTATTCAAACATATTTTATAAACTACATGTGTTTTGTATGCAAAAATCTTAATGTGCATTCAGTAACTAGTAACTAGTAACCTAAACTGTCAGATGAATGTAGTGGACTGAAAAGCACAATATTTCTCTTTGAAATGTAACGAAGTAAAAGTAAAAGGTGGCATGAAAAGTAAGTAAAGTGAAGCACAAGTACCTCAAATTTGTACTTAGGTACAGTACTTGGGTAAATCAAATTTCAATCATATAAAACTAAATGAGCAAAGCACGATGTAGCAGCCATTTGTTGCTGTGAATCAGTCTGACATGTCCATTAAACTCCACTTTTTATACCTTTTTATAAGTGTTGGTGTATCTATGAATCCATAAACAATGTTACTGCCACTTTGTGTCTAAATGTGTGTACTGCACATGTATTACGCTAACAACATCAGTTGCAATAATCTGTGTATATTAATATTAATATTTTAATTCTATTCTCCTTAAGTTGAAACACAATAAAAACTGATCTTCATCACACTGTCATGGGCTTTGGAAAGAAGCTTCCACATGGAGACTTTTGTCCAGAAGGATTCTTAAATTAACATTACATACAAGATACAATTTGAATACCAATAGACAAGGCTTTACTTTACTACTATCTTTCATACTATAGTTTTTTATATTCAATTCAATTTTATTTATAGTATCAATTCATAACAAGAGTTATCTGGAGACACTTTACAGATAGAGCAGGTCTAGACCACTCTATAATTTACAGATAGAGCAGGTCTAGTCCACTCTATAATTTACAGATAGAGCAGGTCTAGACCACACTTTTTAATTGTCAAGGACCCAACGGTTCTAGTAGTTTCCTTCAGAGCAAGCAACAGGGCGACAGTGGCGAGGAAAAACCCGGCACAGACCCAGTCATAGTAAAAGAGAGTGGAACAGTGACAGAAAAAAATAGTACTAATTGACAACTGACTGGCACGCACGCCAAATATGTTTTTTTGTAAATATGGTAAAAACTTGCTTAATCACCCTCATCATCATCCTTTTCCATCTGACCTGCATGCTTTACCAGAGCAGACACCGCACACAGAGCTAAATCCTAAATTCCTCTTGCATCTTCTGTTCTCCCTCCTCTCCCTCCAGTGTGTGATGTTTTTGTCAGTGCTGGATGCTCAAACCCTGCTCCTCCTCATCCACCCTCCTTCTCTCACTCCCTTCCTCCCTTTGGTGCGGTCATCCTGGTGACAAGCTGCATCCCTGCTGCTGCCGTTGCTTCTCTCTCATCACTTGGGTTGAAACAAAACAAGTGAAACTAACTCTACTTCATACACCATTCCACATGAGGCATCCTTCAATGTCACAGCAGTTTCATCTCACACTGATCTTTATTTCGGCACATAAACGTCTCTGCATACAGAAACAATGTTTAGAGACAGCTTGCTCACGCTAGTTGCCTTATATCACGACTAATACTGACAATGCTCTGATTTGGCTCCTCTCCTCCTTTCTAATATCAAGATCCCGTTACCATTATAATAATTTGAACATTTTAAAGAAAATAGTGTCATACAGTTGTTGGTATTTATATTGAATAAAACATATTTTGAATTTGGTTATGTCTTCATATTCTGTAATAGCCTACCTACTGGTTCGACTGTCCTGTGGTCAACATTTCCACAGTGATGATGATCATATGGGTTTAAATCAGTTGTATGTACACACTGTCTAAGTTAAAGGCCTGCTTCAAGCAGAAAGTGCCCACACATTTCTCAGACACAGTGTTGAATTGAAGGGCCTAACTAATGAGTTTTTCTATTCATCACTTTGCTACTTCCTGACCCAGTTCCCCCGTATTTGCATATTGTTAAAAATGTCTATATTTATATCCCTCCCTTTTCCTAATATTGCATGCCAATTTTGTGCTGGGTTCTACCTCACATTGCCTTGCAAAGGTGACTCATTGTAATTGAATAGGAACAGAGATTTCCTTGCACTGCATTGCACTAGATGGGTTTTTACTGTAGGGGGCAGGAGCAAAGCTCTGCTATCAATGTGGTGTGGCGAGCACTGCTCGGATTTATTTGCCAATGTTTTTGCAACAAAGTTGAACTTTGACCCAGAGTAAGCAGCATTTTCAAGAACAATGCTAACAAGCCATCACCAGCCGCTAGCATTCCATTGGCTGCCATTCAAAGGCTCCATTACCTTGTAGCTCACGTTATGGCTCCATAGCAGACATTTTTGTAAAAATATGGTAACAATTGTGTCATAACCGAGCAACTTGCTGTCGCAGAGTCGACAAATTACAGTACAGTACAGGAGAAGCATGCAGGCAGATTTTGATATAGATATACATGTATACAGTATATACTGTGTGTGTGTGTACATATATATATATATATATGTATATATATGTATATATATATGTATATATGTATGTATATATATGTATATATATATGTATATATGTATATATATAGATATATTAGCAGTGCATGATATATCAACTGGATATCGTTATTACAATATCATGTCGCGTAATATTATATTGAAAGTATCGCGATAAGTATGCAATATTTTTTACATATACTTTTATTGTTTCTTATATGTCCTGTTCTGTAGACATGCCCTCTATTTATAGTTTTTATACTGCACAACCAGTAAGACATATCCTGTTCTGTAGACATGGTCCTTATGTATTTGTTCATGTTTTTCCTGTCCAACATGACTGTCAGATGAAAGAAACTGTTATTTTGATGCATTTTCCAATAACTGTTGTAATTTTACATATATTAAAGAAATATCGAAATTAATATCGATATCGCAATACTCATGATGAATATCCTGCATAGAACCCTTGGTGAAAGTAAGAGAAATATCCATTCCAGTGCAGGATATACAAAGCTCCCATGTTCTATGAAACACATAATCTTTAGTATGAACTTGACCTGTTGATATATTCTTTTATTATATGCCTATAGTAATTAACAGGCTCTCGTGTCGCCCTTAGGAAGCCCACGCATGCAGCCAGACGACACATCTGCACGTCCTGATGGAAACAGCGACACCAGCAGCAGCCAGTGGTTGAGCGAGGCAGCGGGGAGGGGGGCGCAGCTCACATCCACAACGACCACCGACACAACCGGGAAGCCTCCTCCGGTAGCATCGCCGCGTTCACCGACACACGACCGGGGAAGATGGTCGCGGTGCACACGTCGCCCAACTCGTCTCCGTCGGCGGAGTGGATCTGCTGTCTGGATAAAAGGTGGGTGAATTTACTCCACGAGACACTTCCACGTCGTGCATACACACACAGCAACGTCTTCCCAACCTCTCTCATTCATCCGCGTCAACGTGATCAATGCACCCGGCGATCGCTGCGTGTGTGTGTGAGTGTGCAGTAATAGCATGGTACGCCTTGTTTTTAGCCTGTGATGGGTTACTGGCATTTTCAGTGAATGTATATACCCTTCATGCAGTGATGGTAAAGGCTTCAGTGCATAACAATATAAAAAGATCCTGTTTTTTTAAATCTGCACGGTCAAAAAGGCGTTGGTGGCTTCGAGGGTGTCTCTGCACTGCATGGCTCTGAAAGCTGGCTAATGAGCACATGGTTTATTTCTGTCTGCACAACTCAAATTGCCATACATTTTTAAAATACTACTGTGGCGTGGACGTTATAGTCATTTTCTCATAATAAATGAGAGGCAGGTCATTGCATTTGTCCCCCCGCCCCCCCCCACACACACATCCATTTTTTTTGCCACAGTGCTGCATGTGCGACTGGATTTATCTGATCTGACTGGACAGCCAATTACAGAATATGGAGCCTATTAACAACTCTTCACAATCCAGAAGCTGTGAAAACCTTTTAGTCCATACTGTATTTGTCCAGTTATGCCAGTTAGCATTAAAAGACCCACGCTGCATGCATACTGTGCCATACATAGGCCTTAGAACGGGGACAGGTCTTCAATAAAAATAGAAGATGAAAGGGCTGATATACACTAATTGCTCTATAGATGATGCACATCACTCATAAAACAAGCAAAAATTCATCAGACATGCACCCCACAGCTCACACCCACACATAATGTACACACCTCACTATGACACATCCCCACGTTACTATTGGCAACCTGAAGCTACCATCTTGTCTTCCCCTCCTCACCTGTAAGAAGACTGGATGCTCGGTCTAAATACAATGTGCTGCTGTGATTTATCACCAGTGGAAGTATGCGTATAGGGATGCAACTAGCCATTATTTTCATATTAAATTAAAATTTCAGTTCCTGTTGATTGAGTAATCTAATAGTTGACTTATTGTTTCAGCGTTAGTTGAGTGTAATGTTATGTTAATTGTTGAGAATTGGGTAAAACATTACTATGCTCCAATGTTACAATCATTCATACTCAACAGCACGCTACCATACTGTATATCTTAAACTAGGGCTGGGCAACATATCATTTATGGATATGGGATACAAGACTAGATATCTTATTAGATTTTAGATATGATAATATGGCTTAAGTATGGCTGGTTTTAAAGGCTGCATTACAGTAAAGTGTTGTCATTTCATAACTTACCAGACTGTTCTACCTGTTCTATTATTTGCCTTTGACCACATCATTATGTTACTGTTACTGTTGATTATTTGCCACAAATCTCATTGTGTAACTATTTAGTGAAAGCACCATGCCAATCCCACAATATCATCACAATATCGATATGGAGGTATTTGGTCAAGAATATTGTGATTTTTGATTTTCTCCAGATTGCCCAGCCCTACCTTAAACCAAATGCAGCAGATGTACCGCAGTAGGCAGTGTCAGTGTCAGGAAGGGCAGCCATGGTCGTAAGATAAGACTGGACAGGATCTTATTGGAGAGCACTCAGTGCTCCTCAGCTGTGCACCTCTTCATTCAATCAATATCCATCAGCGTGGGTGTACGTGTAAGTGTATGTGTGTGTGTGCGATTGGGAGCTTTCATCTACAGTGACTGTTGATGTTAAGGGTAAGAGGCGAGGAGATGGAGACGCTAAAAGAAAGACACCGGTTGAGCTATGACTGTCTTTAATATATCTGTCCAAAGACATTTATTGCCGATGTCTGTGAAGTATGTGAGATGAGATGAGATTTGTTTTGGGCCAGTCAGGTTAGACGGCATCGTCAATACACACACACACACACATAACCACACACACACTGTAAACTGAGCTGTGCTTACGCTGATCTAATATTCAGTGTTCCTAACAGGATCTCAGGTTTTTAGCAGTGATGCAGGAGCTGAAAGAGCTGTGTCAAGGATGGGTGTTAGCATAAATAGGAGTAGACCATAATTGCGCTAGAATAATCACCATATCATTCAGACTTTATCACTGTCTGATAGGCATGCTTCTGAAAGCCTAACCCTATTCAAATGAACCTATCATCTGTTTGTCTGGAAACAGTGATCTTTTTCCAAGATGGATCTGCAGAACTTTCTGGTGTCTCGGTTTTCTCTTCAGAGTGACAGTGGATCTGTAAATCCTGCGTGTGAGCATACAGTATGTGGCCATATTTTGTGGATGAAAGCTGAGATCTCTGCTGACATGAGGAGAGATGAGACAAGGGGGGTGGAGGGAGAGGGGGGTAAGGTGAACAGCTCTCAGGTCACATCCGTCTCCCCCCAACAGGGGAGGCTAATTCCTCTGGACAGGCGGGGGGCGAGCAAGCACAAGACAATGACAAAGAGACATGGATTCAATCAAGGGGATTTTAACTGACGGATCTTAACAGTTTTAAGTGGACGGATAGGTGAAGGGGGGCGCTGCAGAGTTGCCCACTCAACCCTGCAGAGTTAACCTCCCTGTCTGTGCCAGTTGCAGTGTGTGGGAGTCCACCTGTCTAAACCATTAACCCAGCCTACACTGGGATTTGACACTCTTTCGGAGGCACACAGAGGACCAGGCAGTAGGAGAAGGATGGGGAGGATGAGTCAGAGACAAAAAATTGATAAAAAGACTGAGAGACAGCATAGACCCATCTGTAATGGCCCTGAGCTTGTGGCAGATGTGGGACTGGAAGACGTGTTGTGCAGTGAAGCCCTTTAGGATACGTCTGTGTTTATCTGGGTGTACCGGCTGGCTACGGACACAAACTGCTCGGGGACACAAATATATGTGTGTTTACCTCTGTGTGAGGGTCAAAGGGGAGTCATTGTTACCTGTGAGCTTGCAAAGCAGAAATAAAAGGATCATTATGGGAGGATGGTGAGTGTGTTAGT
Organism: Etheostoma cragini; assembly: GCF_013103735.1. Classification (NCBI taxonomy): domain Eukaryota; kingdom Metazoa; phylum Chordata; class Actinopteri; order Perciformes; family Percidae; genus Etheostoma; species Etheostoma cragini. The sequence continues at coordinate 24,657,623 of NC_048418.1, read as the reverse complement.
GGTGGGACTCAATGGATAAAGACAAAGGTGGAACTGCCAGTAAGGGAGAGGAGGAAATGGGTAGCTTAAAGTAGAAAGTGTCATTTGTCTGTCTCCATGTTGCTTATCATGTTTTCTGAGAGGAACGTGCAAGGCTTGAGTGAGGAGAAAAGTGGATGGAGATTGGAGAAATATTTATTGGAGGCAGACGAAGAAAAGAGAGCTGGGAGCGAGGGAAGAGGAAGGAGCTGAAGGAGGAGAGAGGGAAGACAACCTCTTGTCGGTGAAGGAAGAAGCCCAGAGTGCATTATCTATGCTGTATGAACACACACATGTGCAGAATGAGTCACTAGCAAAGGAAGATAAGGTGCTAATTGCAGTGTGTTACTCTGAGACATATTTGGTTCTGTAGTTCTCCTCCACCGCATCGCAGAGCAGAATGTTTAAGCTCTCGGATCAAACTTCTGTGGGTTCTTGTGTTACTGTGCGCTGTGCTTCTCTGTCTTTGTGTGTGTGTGTGTGTGTGTGCTCAGATTTAAGCGTATTAGAAATAGTAGCAGTACAAATGAGATCTTACATCAACACCCGGTGGGGGGTCTGAGCCTAGAGAAGTAACGCCTGCAGCTCTCCACTGTTATCGCTAAGACACAAGGCCAGACAATGAAGCAGCACGCACGCACGCACACACGCAAACACACTCAAATACACACACATACACAAATACATAAGAAAGGACAATACCAAGCAATTTTTCATGTTTTAGTCCATTAACTGCTAATTACAAGTGTCTAACATTACTGCTAAATGTTTAAAATAGTTTGGCAGAACATGAAAACCATATTAAAATGGTTCTTCACCACCTGATGTTAGATCTAATGATGGTTCTTCTCTGCCCAGGCCCTCGGAGCGCTCGGGGGAGGATGTGGACATCATTCTGACCAGACTGAGAGAGGTCAAAGCCTTCCACAGGTTCCCACCTCCACTCTTACTGCAGATCTGTGCATGTGCCTTCTATGAATGCCTGGAGAAAGGCATCACGTGTATGTACACACACACACACGCACACCCACACATACACACCCCTCCAACCTATCAGGGCATTTAGATTATAAAACAGTACAGTTGTGGTTTGGTGTTGGACAATAGTTGCTTTTGATGCTGTCATGCTCAGATAAAAAAAGGATAAAAGGTAAACATTAATTAGCTCTCTATATACATGGTACATTATACAGTATATGTTCTTATTATACGACATGTCGTGCTGCAGAAGATCCCTTTCCTGTTTCTTAAGACTGTTTAAAATGCGATGTATTGGAATTGCAAGGTGCTGTTGTCATTGTTACTCACGTGTACACACCAGTCCACACACTTTACGCAGTCCCTTTTTTGAACATGTTCTTTGTATATGGATGAGAAGCCTCTGTATGGCTGCCACTTAAAATTACCAGGTAACCATAGTCCTCAGCAACCCACCAGAGGTTAGAACGCCAACTCAATCCAAGCCAGATATCTGGCCTAAAAGAGTGAAATCCAGTGGAATTTCCATTGGCACGGTAGCAATCCTGGAAGTTGAGGATCTCAGACAACTGACAGTGATGTAACAAATACATATCTGGAAAGAAAGAAGAGTATAAGAATAAAGAAAATAATAACCAACCTAATGACCCAAAACCATCAGTAAGCCAGTTTTCCTCAGTGCCATCTATCATCCCTTTTAATACAATAGTTGTACGTCTTTCACCAGCATATTCTCTCCATTTTTACTAAGAAATACAACTCGAAGCAAACCAATATATCAGTCCAAATAACCTGTTTTTTCCTCGGCACCCTAAGGTGTTTAATGTGTTTTCCTGTCCACAGTGTTTCGACAGGGAGACATAGGCACCAGCTGGTACGCAGTCCTGTCTGGTTCTCTGGATGTCAAAGTGTCAGAAACGGCCAACCACCAGGTAAGAGAGTTGAAGTCCGATGGGCTTCATACAGAACTACTTGCTTAGTTTCACTTGTGCTGCCGTGTGTCTGTTCTGTGTTGCCTGTAAATCATGTGAATCACAAATGAATGAATGAATTGAATTTTAAATCATGGACACCATGGGGTGCATCCGGTTATGTCTTTTCTAATTTTATAAAGATGCATTGCTTTTTATGGCGGCCATTTTCCTCTTCTAGTAGTATTATTTTTTATCATAACCATGTCTGTCAGGATCCTTTCTGCTCTACTGTATGCGGGCTCCTCGTGTCAGCTGTCCTGTACGACTCTCTTCCATGCTGAGCCGTACAGTCCCAGTACATGAGCTCATGTCTGTCTCCCTGCTTAAATATGCCAGAGCAAAGCTGCTACCGCACAGAAGACAAGTCCATTGAGAATTGTGCTTTCGGCTGCATGTCTTTCTGGGTTTCTAGGGTCATTCTGCACAACAAAGAAGAGAAGAGAGAGAGAGGATTTATTCCTAGTTTGAAGACAGAGATAAGAATCCCCTCCATTGTGAAACGTCCTTTTCATGTACAGTATGTAGCTCTAAAGTGTCCTTGGTGGCCCAGTTTCTGTGGCTATATTTAAAATATCAATTTGGACAGCTGAAAAGGTTTCTATAGCATGCAGAATACTTAACCAGTGGGGTGTGTGTGTGTGTGTGTGTGTGTGTGTGTGTGTGTGTGTGTGTGTGTGTGTGTGGGTGCGTGCGTGCGTGCGTACCTAGCCTGTCCAATTATATACAGCACCCAGAGATATTTTCCTTCGTTTACCAGTCCCTCATATTTGAATCTATTTGCATAATTTACCATATATTAATCTGTCGGCTCTTAATGTTTGTCTGTTTTTATAAACCTTTTGATATGTCTCTTAGCTACTGCTGTTTGTGTTTACATTTTAGTGTGGCGATTAGTCAGAAAATGAATCCCGGTATGATAACCGATTCATTGTTTTCGTCATCTTTCGTTGTACCGTGTTAGTAAATAGAATATTTGTGGGTTTTGGACTGTTTGTTGGACACTTGATGACATCACCCTGGGCTATTGGAATATCTGATTGGCATTTTAACTGTTTTCTGATCTTATACAGGCCAAACAATGAAACATAAATGTAACACAGAATGGCTTGTCGCTGCCCCAGCCGTGTCACAGCAGCCTATAACTCCTGCGTGGAAGGACTCATTTTAGCACATCATTGACACCCTCACAGTAAGCAGTATTTTAATCAAATCTGTTGTGTTTGTGTGCAGGATGCAGTCACTATCTGCACACTGGGGATCGGGACAGCATTCGGGGAGTCCATCCTGGACAACACACCACGCCACGCGACCATTGTCAGCAGAGAGACCAGCGAGCTGCTCCGTATTGAGCAGAGGGAATTCAAGAGCCTCTGGGAGGTGAGACTCAAACCGCATTCGCTGGAACTGGAGGATTCAGCATGACCTGTCTGAGTAGTGTGCCTAAAGCTTTCCATCTTTAAAATTGGTTCCCTATTGAGACTGCAATTTACAGACAACCTTCCACTGTAATTGTGCTTTTAACCACAAGAGGGCTGTCCACCATAACAGTGCCTTCTGCTCCACCTATTAGACACGCACCTCAGGTGAAAGAGAGAGAGAGAGAGCTGGCTATGGCTTAGTGCATTATTAACAAGACAATAGGATTTACAATTTACAGTACGTTGTAAGTGGCACTGGCAGTGTGGTGGGAATCTAAACGTGATAAGTGCAGGGAGAATGAGAATCAAACATGAATGTCTGTGGATTTTTATCACAACAAACAAATAACAATCTATATTTATGAATATATGACATACAGAGCTTGGCGATAGCACTGGGATTAACTTTAAGTGGATATGACACATGTATGTGTGTGTGGGAGATCTGGGTTTGATCAGATAGTCTTTTATTGTGTGATGTCAAATCCATCTTAGTGAGATTCTAAATTAATTTAGTTTTTCTCTCTAGTTTTTTTTATACCCACATTAGGGTCATACTGTACTAACAATTTTCAGTCATTTTATTTCTAATTTTAAGTGTGTTTTTAGCTTGTTCTTGTTAAAAGTCCTAGAGCAGGCTTAAATTACAGATTTTGAGTGTCTTGCTCCACATCGCTGAAGGACACTTACTCCCTTAATGTAACATTCTTAAAGATTTTTATTTAAAGAAATGTCTGTTAAGTCACTAATGCAGTATGAGGTAACACAATGGTGATAGAGCCCATGGCCCACTGATTTAAGCCCTTGCATTTCAGTATTACAAACTCTGTGTTTGGGGTGACTTTTGGGGGAAAAATCACAAGCGGCGCACAGTTAGTGACGCGTTTTTATTACCCAGCAGTGGTTGGTCCACCAGAGAGAGGCTAACACAACAGACTCGCTCTTCAACTCACTTGTGTGTAAAGCGGCGCACTGTTTTTTGCAATCTCTGCTAGCCCTGCGGTTACTATGGCCAAACAAACGAGTCCTGACTGCAGATTATTTTTACAGTCACTGCTACAGACAAATAAACTTTGAAAAACAGTTGAAAGAGAAGATGCGATCCAAAAAACCCTCCTGCCAAAACTGCAGTACCTCTTTACCAAAGGAACCTCCAAAAAGAAACAAAACAGAGCCTTGAGATGGTAACTTTATGCACACTATTGACTATATATGCTGCTGGTTGGACTTACAACCAAGATTTTACACATCAGAGTCTGCTGACTACTACTAAAAGTTGCATACAGCCTTTTGTGGCTCCAGAGGTCTGATGAATGCCCTTAAGGGATGTCAGTTGGGTCAGCGTCCGTCGAATTAGAGAATGAAAACAATCTGCTGGTGTGGCGTTCGAAAGAAGTGAGTTGGCCAGACCTCTGCAGCCCGCATCTCATCTCTGCCTCGAGGCTAGCGGCGCAAGGCTTAACCGCCACTGGCAGCGTAGCTCCCATGGCGCCATTGAGATGCTACCAAGCCATCACCTGCCGTTACCATTCCATTGACTGCAATTCATTTTGGCGCCACTTTGACAGCGAATAACTTTACATCTGAAGCATGTAAAGACTCTATTTGTCCGTTGTTTATTTCTAAAGACACACAACAATGTATTAAAGGCTCCATTACCTTGAATCTCACGTTATGGCTCCGTAGCAGATGTTTTTATAAAAATTGGCCAACGATCGGGTCATAACCAAACGACTTACTGTTGCACAGTAGAGGAATCACCGTATAAAATGAAACGGGACACTTAGTCATCACAGTGTCCGTGGGCTCGGTTTCTGACCTGCAGCCCTTTGACACATGGCATTCCCCCCCTCTCTTCCTCTTTCATAACATCAGCTGTCCTGTCACAGATAAAGGCTTAAAATGCCCCAAAAAGAATCTTAAAGAAAAAATGAAGGCATTGTTTTCTCTTTTGACAATTTCTCTAAATAAATGCTATTTTGATTAAATATAGATCTCTTGGTGTCATTATAAAAGAGATTCATTTTTGCGATTTATGAAAAAAAATAATGACCCTTCAGTACTGTTATTACTAGATAAATAGAAGTTAGGTTTAATAACATGTGATATCTCCATTTAATGGCACAGGAGGATATAAAAGGGAGATAAGACAACAATTTATTAAAGTGTGTGTGTGCCATCTTATTTTTGGGCTTCTAGTGTGTGTGTGTGTTTGTTACGTGCACTTAGTCTCCCTATCTGCTGTCTATTTTTGGACAGTAGCCATGAAGCATAAAACATAGCCGGAGGGTGTCCTCTTTTGAATCATATTCAGCTCATAGGACAATTTTGTGTGTGTGTGTGTGTGTGTGTGTGTGTGTGTGTGTGTGTGTGTGTGTGTGTGTGTGTGTGTGTGTGTGTGTGTGTGTGTGTGTGTGTGTGTGTGTGTGTGCATGTCCGTGTGTTTGTGTGCGCCGAGGACTAGAAAGCTAAAGGATGAATGCAGTCATGTTTTTGATGAAAGGATGAAAGAAAAAAAGCGCCGCTCTATAATTCTAATACTGAGTGGAAGAGGGATGAATGAATAAAGACGGAGTAAATGTTGAACAGCGTGTTGTCTCTGGCCTCTACACCGTGTATAAACAGCATATCAATCAGTGGGTCAGTTGGCCTGGCCTGTGCTGTGGCGGGCTGGTATTGCAAGTCTTTCTCTTTCTCTCTTTCACCTGCTCTGCACTTCTCCTGCCCACTTCCTCCCTCCTGCGTTGGTCATGTTGTGTCTCTTGCCAGCCTCCTTCCTATCCTTTCTCCTCCCTCCTTCTCCATCCCCACCCTCACCATTCCTTTCTTTCCCTCTTCTGCGTCCTTTCTACGTCTCTCTCCCTCCCTCTTTTCTCCTCCTCCACTAGAGTAGCTCAGAGACTCAGATCACCGTGGTAACCTGTGAGAGAAAAGTGGTTTGGTTCTTGGTTGGATCACAGCAAGAGAGGGAGAGTGAGAGACTGAGAAAGACACTGGGGCCACTCTGAGAGCGAGAGAGAGAGAGAGAGAGAGAGAGAGAGAGAAGCTTGTTTTGAGCAGGATACTATCCAGTGGCTTGTGTGGGAGTTGTAAAGGAGCAGAGGGCAGCTCTCCGGGGTATTAATCCCTCCAGCATTACGCGTCTGAGTGTGTTACCTCAGGTGAGTGTGTCACTTCGACTGTACCACTGTGTAGTCTGGGGTGTGCATGGCGGCTGGATACTACTGTCATGTTTTCTTGTATTTATTTTAATTTTCACAAAAGGAAGTTGTTTAGCAATTTTTGTCTTGGTTTTGTTAGTCTGTTTGCAAGAAAAACATTGATGTGGGTATGTCTTTAGGTCAAACAGATGCTCTCTCTCTCGCTCTCTCTCTCTCTCTCTCTCTCTCTCTCTCTCTCTCTCTCTCTCTCTCTCTCGCTCTCTCTCTCTCTCTCTCTCTGTATGTGTAAAGACTAATGGCACAGTCAGGATCCAAATGACCGACTGTGTGTGTTTCAGTGTCTCTGCTATAGAAATGCAAATACAGTTTATTGTTGTTATTTATTGTACTTTTTTGTGATCACATTTTCATTTATTCAGTTAAACACACAGATAAGCAAAAGTGAAAAACATTGGTCCAGATGACGATATACAGAAAAGTACACTACACATATCGAAGAAGGCACAGTGCACCTTTCCCACAATCCTTCCTGTTTTTCCATGTTTCAGTGGATGTTCTTAACCGCTGTAAGAGCAGCATCTGTACACATTTAGCAGCGTTGGATTCTCTCTTACCCTGGTTTGAATGTTGCTGTTGTGTGTGTGTGTGTGTGTGTGTGTGTGTGTGTGTGTGTGTGTTATGTAATGTTAGTTGTTCTGCATGTAAATGATCTTGGTTGTACAAAGGGCTTTGTTTTGAGGAGCATTTGCACTTGTGCGTTTAAAATTGACACTGTGTGTGTGTGACAGAAACAAAAGTGATGGGTTTTGATGGTTACAGATGAAGATGTCTTATTAATGAGGCATCATAACAATAAAGATGTAGATGTTGACACTGATTCTGATATGTGTGTCTGTGTGTATTTTATCTTGTAGAAGTATCGTCAGAGCTTGGCTGGACTGTTGGCCCCTCCTTATGGAGCCATGGAGAGTGGATCCAACAATGACAGTGAGTACGCACACACACACACACACAAACACACACACACACACACACACACATACACAATAGTGTAATGAAAGACACAGTGTGTGTGCATAGAACAGAAAGAAATAGTAACGTAGCATTGTGAAACAGAGTTCAGATAATGAATAGGTTGTATTCATAAGTAAGTATACTGTGGTAACCAAGAAATGAGTCAAGTATTCCTGCTTCCTTCTATGGATTGTTATACTTGTTTCCCAACTGCTGTTTATCAAAATATCTTGTGCAAAATATCTCTCCCTATGATTTAGCATCCGAGCCACACAATGAATAGGTTGTGTTTTTGGAGTGAAAAGTAGCCGCATCCTGCAAAAATCTTTAATTGAACCAGCTTGACAGCAGTTTTTTCCTTCTCAGGACTCGCAGACAACATGAACTCGGACTCTGCAAACAAAGCTCACACCAAGGTAAATACTATCTCCGGCTCACTGCTGGTCTGTCTTGGATTTGTGGAGGAAGTAGGAAGGAACTTAATCCTTTAAACAAACTGCCAGCACATTTTGGAGAACTGTGTCCTTCCTTGCGGCACACAAAAGCATGAATGAACCAAAGTCCCAGTCATTATGCTGTGGGCCAGGCGATCTCAGTTTATCTAGGGTTCCTGTTTGCCTCACTATTTGTGTCAGAAAATCTGTGGGGACTGGGCATTCAGGGTTGAGTAAAAACAATGTATATTGTATTTTTGATATAGAGCAAACCAGTAAATGAGTGATTTTTTGTGTTTTGAAGAAAATGCTGTAGTTATAATTTGAAATCAAAACGGGCTTCATTCTCAACAAAAAACAAAGACGCCGTTCTTTTTGTTGTAGTCTGCGCAAAGAGAAGATGGTGAACCAGACCAGGGTGCCATAAAATTGTGCGTAGTTACATACTTTCATGTTGGCGAATGAATCCGACTCCCAGAATGAATTTTGGAGGCGTGTGCGTTCTGAGAAGAGATGGTGATGAGTCACAGCTGTGATCCTCTGTAGTTATGCTAATGCAGGCTAATGCATGCACATAGAAAAAAAGATCCAATCTGCCCAATTAGCGGTCCATTCTTTGTTGTTTTCAACAGCAGCTGTGTGTGTGTGTATACACATCTGTCCTGTACCTCTCTTTGTAAGATGCAGGTGTGATCTGTAGAGGATGGGTTTGCGTGTATGCGCTGTGTTTTCTGATACTGTTATACTGGTATTAGCACTCTATAGTGTTGTGTTAAAAGCACTGACATCCGTTGCAATGCACACATTTTCATCCAATGGGTTAATGATCACAATGATGTGCGTTACAAGTATTGCAACTTCACCATAGTACCCATGCTGTCCCTGTGTGCTCTGTAGATCTTTTCAGAGAAGCTGCAGAGAGCGGGGAAGGTTCTCCGCAACGTCATCCTGTCCAGAGCCCCGCACATGATTCGAGACAGGAAGTACCACCTCAAGACATACAGGTGGGGACACTGTTGTTTTCTACAATTCCAACTGTGTGTTTACCCAGAGTTATGCATGCAACAGCTTCAGAAGCTAATGTTCTGTGGATTTAATGTGTGTATTGCAGACAGTGCTGTGTAGGCACAGAGCTGGTGGATTGGTTGGTGCTGCAGAGTGCCTGTGTTCTCACACGCTCCCATGCTGTTGGGATGTGGCAGACACTACTAGAAGAAGGGGTGCTCAACCACGGTAACTTACACTTTGGCTTTGTCTATTGCTTTCTCATAGTAGTTCATGCACTGCAAAGTTATAAAATACTAAACCGCTATTGGAAAACAGCCAGAAAGGGTCTTTGTTTGACTCTGAGTTGGAGTGGTGGTTTTACTAAATCTGCACATTAGTCGCAGTGAAAGTGTTATTTTGAATACCAGCATTGGAAATAAATGAGTGGGTTTTGAAGCCGCAGCATCAAATATAGATTACGTCTCGATATCAAATTCACATGCTTCAAAGAAGCTGTCTAACGTTATCTTCTGAGATGAAAACAACAACTGTGACTGCTCAGAATCAGTAGACACGTACAGAATGTGTGCTTATACGCGTACTCTTTGGTCTTTTTTGATCATTTGTGTTTGTCTGCTCTTCAGTGGACCAGGATCTGGGTTTCCAGGACAAGTACCTGTTCTACCGTTTTCTTGACGACGAGGATCAGGACACACCGTTGCCTGGTGAGGAGGAGAAGAGGGAGAGTGAGGAAGAGCTGCCAGAGACCGTCCTGTTCCTCGCTCAGATTGGCCCTGACGCACTGCTGCGCATGATCCTCAGGAAATCGTCAGTAACAATGAATTATATGGCGTGACCTTTACACTGGCAACACATTACTAGTTACATATGTAATGTACTACTTTACTGCTGTCTTTCCCTTCTTCTTCATATTTCAATTATGCTGCTGAGTTGGCATACAGAACCAAATGTTATCCAAAACCAGTATTTGTAATATGTCTTACTGTGTGTTAGGAAACTACCCGATCACGTTGTTTTGTGGTTCATATCCTATAATCTGCTGCCTTGACATGTGTGTGTTGACTCTGAAAGCTGTGGCGAGCTCTCGGAGAACAGGGTTCTGGTCACAAAAGGTTTAATGAGAAACACATGATATAGACATTTTCTACCAATCGCTCCATTCAGTCAGATGACGTGAGAGTAGAAAGATAAGAGAGAGGCTCCATGTGAAAGGAGGATTGGTTCAAGGTTGGTTCATGTAGATACATCTTCAGGAAAGGAAACAGTGTTACAACTAATGATTCAAATTAAAACAGATGAGCGATACCCTGGAAATCTAGTGTTCAGCAAGAGCATAATTTCAATATACTCAGCGAGTCACTCAGACATTGAGTAATGCTGCTCATTATTTATGCCCTTGTAGCCGAGCTGCACCAATCACATCGGTGTATCTGATATAGGCGGGGCCAGAGGCGAGCTGCACCAATCACATTGGTGTATCTGAACAGATGGCAACAGTTTAATCGACCAGTTAACTCTGCTGGTTGCTAAGCGTATGGGGTTTTGGATACGGCCCCCTGTGTGTTGTTGTGATTGGTCCTAGTGTTATCCAATTGCGTGCAGCGAGATTTTCAAATGCACGCTTGGTGCCGCCCCTCGAGATGACTTTCATTACTCAGTGCCAGACCCTTAATCTTTCGGATTTGGGTCTGGATTTCCGGGCTAGATGAAAGAGGCTTTGTTCTGATTTTCTACAGAACGGAATGCAACACATTCCCAATGCTATCAGAACATACTATGAACAAATCATCTGAAGTGACTACTTTCCAGACAGCAATATTATTTTAGCTTTTGGGTTTGTCATTATTACTAATTTTGCTGCAGTTATAATAAGAGGTGAAGCATGCCAGAAGTGTTGATGGTGAGTTCATCTTGAGAAAGCTCTGTGTGTGTCTGCAGGCCTGGTCAGAGGACAGGGGATGACCTAGAGATCATCTATGATGAGCTGCTTCACATCAAGGCCTTAGCTCACCTCTCCAACACTGTGAGTAAGCCGCGCCGCTTTTATTTTAAAGGGACAGCACACATTTCCAAGAGGGCTGTCAATTTATCAGAACCACTTGCCTCAGTTGATTTATAAAAAAAGTGCTTGTATTATGCTTTTTGGATTTTTTCCTTTCCTTTATTGTGTTATATATCGTTTTTGTGCACGTTGTATGTTTACAAAGCAAAAAAGCCCCAAAAGAAACAGAAACCACCGTTCACAAACTGCTCCAAACAGCTCTCTTGTAGTCCAGCCTTTACTTCAGTGACAAACGTGTGTCACTTTGTAACACATACTCACCTTACACACCTTCTGACTGGCTAGTAGTCCTTACCTGGCTACTGCATGCATAACTCCCGACAGATTAAATAGAAGTGAGATGTCTCACTCTGTTGCTAAAACAGAGAGCTCAACACAAAGGATGAAAAGAGGCGCTGCAGCAATGTGCAGTACAAAACCAATATGGTGTTTTTTGAAAATGTAAACATGTAAAACTATTCTGATATAACCTATAAAAACAAATTAGGAACCTGAAAATGAGCATCTTATGAGTCTTTAAGACCAGACAGAGAAGTTGTAGTTACTAACATTAGCATTAGCATTTCTCTTACCCATATATTGGGACACAGTTGTACACCAATCGGTCTTGTGTTAGCATTCATAGAGGAGCAGGGGTGCACGTGCATGGTTAAATTGTGGCTTGAAGGTTTTGTAACCACAGTTCATATAATAACTATACAATGAAAGGATGTTTTGTGGCCTTGTCATCTTAACTAGTTAACAATTGCCAACTTTTAAGGTGGAATGTGGACTTGCATATTATTCGATGCCAACGTTGACCTTGTCAGTTAATCAACACTCAGTGTCAAAAATGACTGATCTGTTTTATGTCTCTCTTTTATAACATATGCTTTGATTATTGGATCTTTAAGTGGTTAAAATGTATCAAGTTCAGCTGTATTATGCAAACTGAGAATATTCCATTTCCTCACTGGGAGAAAAAAGAGCATTACACCCCTGTAGAGAAGTCCTTAAGTCTGTGTTTTTGTTTTAATTTTATGCTCCATGTAGTCCTAGAATTGGTGTTGTGTATTAGATGCAATCACATCACTTCACACTAATGTAAAGTCACATGAAGCACATTCCAGGAAGTGGTTCACAAACAAATGGCTTTTTGATTTAACTGCTTTTTATTCAGCTTTCCCTCCATAGTCTCTTAAAACAACTCTCCATGTGCTTTCATTAAGGACTGTATCATTACTAACCCTGTGCATCAGTGCATTTTACTGTTCTCTCACATATTTGTGCAGTGCAACTTAATCCAGTATGACTTGAGCGGTGTACTCTGGTTTCTAGGTGAAGAGGGAACTGGCGAGCGTTGTGATCTTCGAGTCCCATGCAAAAGCTGGAACCGTGTGTGAGTTTTCACTTTGTCCACTGTGTCCTCGAATGCATTTTTTGGGGGCGACCTCTAGCTCCCCCAGTAAGAGCGTGCACCCCATTTAGGCTGAGTTCTTTGCAGAGGGCCGGCTTTCAGTCCGACCTGCGGCCCTTTGCTGCATGTCCTCCCCCATCTCTCTCCAATGTTTCCTGTCTATCCACTGTCACTGATAAAGGGAAAGAATGCCCCAAAAGTAATTGGAAAAAAAATTAGGTGATTTTTTTTTTTCTTTCTACATAGTGTGCAGCATGGGATTTCAAAGTCTGACACTATGCCCCCCCTCCCACACACACACACACACACACACATACACATGCACAGAAAAAACTGAGACAACTGTGTCACTTCCTGTAATTATCTGTCTGCTCCAGTTTGAGCCCCGTTTATTTTTTTCTTTGCCTATAGTTTACATTTTGGCAGCTTGGCACCTCTAAATGTATGCCAAGTGATCTATTAGCAGTTCTTGTTTGGACTGTACTGACAATCACTGGATTACTTTGCTTCCAAACCTTCAAAATGTTAGGATTCTCAAGTTCTGGAGTTGTAAGGAATGAGTATACAGTGTGTATCATGTCTTTGTCTTCAGATGTTACTGTTATAGCTCAAAGTCCTTTTCATTAATGCAAATTGTAGCTCACATATTCCTTTGTGGCTCCCCTGGGGATGTATGTGGGGGTAATTTATGTTTGTCTTCTTTATCTTCCAGTGTTCAACCAAGGAGAGGAGGGCACATCATGGTACATCATCCAGAAGGGCTCTGTCAATGTGGTTATCTACGGCAAGGTGTGTGTGTGCTTGAATGCTTTCATCCGCCTACATGCTTATATTTCTTTGTTTGACACATGCAGTTTTCTACTTGAGGTGATGATGCGTCATCCGTATGTAATGGATTGAAATGTGTTGCTGATCGTGTGTGTATGGAGCAGATCAACAGTATCTGCCCTGCGGGGCTGAATGAAAACCAACAAAAGTGGAGTTGGGCTAGCTCTGCACAGCTAACCATGACTCATCACCATGATTAAATGGCTTAAGGCATTGTGCGCATGCACACTTTCACACCACACAAACCAATCTACAACCACTGCAAAGTAAGATGGACTGCACATGCTTATGACACACACACACACACAAACACACACACACACACACACACACACACACACACAGATGACGCGTCTCAGTCCTGTGTGCTCTTGCTCCTCTCTGGTTTTTCTTCAGGGCTTAAGATGACTAGTGAACTGTTTTTGAGCTTGTGTCTATGTCGGTCCGTGTTTGTTTATGCGTGCATTCATGCGTGTGTATGTGCGTCTCAGGGTGTGGTGTGTACGCTCCACGAGGGTGATGACTTTGGGAAGTTGGCCCTGGTGACAGATTCCCCTCGTGCCGCCTCCATCGTCCTGAGGGAGGACAACTGTCACTTCCTTCGTGTGGATAAGGAAGACTTCAACAGGATACTCAGGGTAGGCAGATGAGAGATGCTCATGTAGTCACATGATCACCAAATGACAAATACTCTTCTATATACTGTACAACATTCTTCAAGATAAGTTAACAGTTAGATGCATTCGACCAAACGCCATCTGACTTCATTCATTCTTTAAGATGAACCCACGTACCCTTTCAATAACACCCAATTTGTTCCAAAAGTATGACACTATTAATTATATAAAGTTTTTTCTTGCAACTGAACTGTAAATAATTAGGTTGGTTTGGTCAACCATTGTAGTACTACTATTGGGAGTGAAGCTGAATATTTCTACCGTTTAGCCAACTAAGTAAGGTTTGATTCTCTGTCCATCAAAAACAAAAGACAACTAGAGAGTATCGTCAGGACATGGAACAGTATTGCAGGCATTAACTTCCCCATACTCTCCCCCATCTACTCCAACAGAGTGGCAAAGAAGTCCCCCCCCCCCCCCCCCCCCCCCCCCCCCCCCCCTCCGCCAGTTTAAACTACTTCCCCCAGGCCGCTGGGACTCCATGCCCAGTTGCAGGGCCAGTAGACTCTAGGAACTTTTTTATCCCGACTTCCATTTCCATTTTAAACAATTTGCCAGACCTGTTTTTAAATGTATTTTATTCACTATTGTGTTTTAGATACTGCAGGATTTCATGTTGCTGTATTGCTATGTGTCCTGTTTTTTTGTCTACTGGCTGTACAAACAATTGCCCCTCAGGGACAATGAAGTTACCTTGGTTGGGACTTGGTTTGACTGATGTTTGGCTCCCTCCTCTGGTGGAGGAGCTGTGTTACATTTCAAAAAGCCACCTATGTTGATGTTACATGCATCTCGTTGTGTTTCTTAGGATGTGGAAGCCAACACGGTGCGTTTGAAAGAGCATGAACAAGCGGTGCTTGTGTTAGAGAAGAGTCCTCGCACCTCCACCCTGGGAAGCATCAAGTATGTATGTTAGAGTGACGAGTCTCGCATGCACGTAGTTTACAAGTGTACAGGAGCATGAATCTATCTTTCTTACCTCATCCTGTTGCAGGTACACCGTGATATCAGGAACACCGGAGAAGATTCTCGAGCACTTCCTGGAGGCCATGAGGATGGACATACATCACAGTGAACCAGGTAGTCAAGTCAATGCATTGTAGTGAAAGAGGGATATGGATTAGTAATGATGAGGGGCATTTTCATAACCTTGCGAACCTCTTGATTCTTTTGCACTCTATTTCCCTCCTTTCCCCTCTGACTCTCTACCCTCTTGCCGTCTGTTTTTCTTCTCGTCTGTTAGACCCAGCAGTGGATGATTTTGTCCTCATGCACAGTATCTTCATGCCCAACAGCCAGCTGTGCCCTCTACTCATGGCACAATATCCTTTCTGCCTTTACTCTCTCTTTATGTACAATATTTCCCTTCTTATTTATACTGTCTGTGACACCTTAGAAACACTCGCAAACGTATGTCTTTAGCCAGAATAGTATAATAACATAACAATGAAATACAAGCGCACTCAAAAATGGAAGGACATCACTATTTGCTGCTTACCAACAGTGCCAAATCCATAAAAAACACATCCTGGATTGTGCAACCTACGGGTTTTGTTCATGGTAGCGCTGAAGCAGCAGTTGACCATTCAGGACTAATGAACTGCCCCCCTCCCTTCACACCACAGTAACACCATAGTAACAAGTTGTAGGCCCAGCTGCTTTTATTTATTGTCTTAGTCATTGTAATGCAAGTGTTCAGCCGCCTGTGCTTTAGCACTGCTGCACTGATGGTAATACATAATAAACAGCACCCTAATTTGGCACCTAGTAGGCAGTAATGTGGCTTGAGAAGGTTGAAATATCAGTTATGTTTTCATTAGTTTAGTTTATTAGTGTAGTTATTAGTTTATTTTAAGATATACAGTTGCTTGCATAAGTCTACACACCCCTGCTAAAGTTGATTAAAAAGAGGAATAATAAAAAAAAAAGAATGTTTCAGTACAGGCAAAATAAAACCAACACAAACTAAATCCTCAGCAAACCTATCTTTCAAAATAACAATAAAAAAAAAAACGTACTCACTTACTTATATGCATATACTATGTATAAACATATTCATGTATGCATACAGTACCAGTCAAAGGTTTGGACACACTTTCCTATTAAAGTAAATGAGGAAGCATGTACAACATACACGCACATACATATACAAACACACACACACATATATATATATATATATATATATATATATATATATATATATATATATATATATATATGCTAACAGTATATGTCCCATATATATACATGCTTACATGCTTACACACTGTACATACTTACATGTACATACAGTATACTTTTGTTTTTTTTACCATCCAGCTATCCCCTTTTCAATCAAATCGAACAATAACCCATCCAAACATCCAAAAATAAATCCGACCCTATAACATAAACTGGATGAAACGATGGATTTAGCCACAATATGTTTTGTTAAGATTCATGCTGTGGTCGTGCAAGTTTTGTGAATCAGATGAACAATCAACAAATTGCATATCGAAAGGGCCGTAAAGGTAAGATCTACGTCTTTGTATTCATCTTTAACCTCGTGTGCACCTACCATGCGACATCTCCGCCCGGCTCTGAGCAGGAGAGGTTGGAGTACGCGCTCAACAGTAAGAGGAGGGCCCTCATTCTGGCTCTGCGCTGGGCTAAAACCCACACCTACCTGCTTCAGGAGGATCCGGCTGTGATTTTGTTCCTTGAGGTGACCAAAAGAAGCTTTTAAATGCAGTAAATGAGATAAGTTACACAGATCCTGTGCCTGGTCTGAGTGGGTTCTTCTTCTCTGTCTCTGTAGGAGTTGTATGGGAGTGTATCCAATGACTCTCGGGTGTTGAGAGCTTTGAAAGACTTTGTTCCTGACCTGGAGAAAGTTGTCAAATTACAGTACGTTTACCCGGGATTAATTGTTTTATGTACCAGCCCACATTTATTGTAATATATATATATTTTTTATTGTTTCTGCATTTACATTTGTAGTTCGGAAGAAGCCAAATCCATAAAAAGGGTAGGTCTAGACTACTGTTTTCAACTAAATATAATAGTTTATTTTAAATGTCATCATTGTGATGTGGATGCTGACTACGTCGTCTCGCGTAATCAACAGAAAACGCTGATACGACAGTTCAGCAATGGAGAGGAAAGGCTGCAGAAGAAACAGCCCATTAGGAACCATGATGACAGTAAGTTAGTGTGTGTGTATAATTATTTTACTCTGCTTGCGGCGACTCTTAAAGAGTCAGATATATACGTCCTCAGCAGATGAATTTAATATTTCGATGATATTTTGTATTGTGTGGCTGGTAAGGGCTCCAGACTTTTAGTCTTTTTTTTTATTTGTTATAGACAAATGCATCTTCATCTTGGACAGTTTATTTATAACAAATGACAAGTATAGTATTCTAGTGTTATTTTTCTATGTGTGTCTAGTCCTATTGAAGGTGTACTGCGGCGATCACACATACACTACTATCCGGGTTGCCGTGGCAGCAACGGGAAGAGAAGTAATCAACGCTGTGGCTGACAAACTTGGCACCACTGATGAGCTTGTGTTGGTCCACCTCAGCTCTGCAAGTGGTAAGAAAACCGATTTATTTAGATGTGAAAGAGCAGTTGACATCACTATTACCTACAGCATGATGGCAGTGTAAGTCATTTCAGTCCCTTGTGCTAATACTCCCTGGAGACATGGTAGTAAATACTGTTAGCTAACTGGGTATGCCATGTGTACTGTGTATGCAAAGAGTAGGATTTAAAGTGTGCTAAATTAAAAAATGACTTAAAGGCAGGGTTGGTAATGTTGAAAAAGTAGCATCTCCTCGGGGCTCATTGCTGTTGCGGTGTAAAGAACATTTCCAACAATATAGCAACAAGTGTAAGTAGGAATTAGTTACCAACTCTGCCTCTTATGGTCTAATTGTTGGGACATATCTGGGTGGTAATTTAACACTCAACCATCCCCATTTTTCTCACAGAAAAACAAATCCTAAAGCCTAATGACGTTTCGGTGTTTTCCACTCTGAGCATCAACGGCCGATTGTTTGCCTGTCCTCGAGACCAGCTCAACAGTCTGGTAAGAGATTAATGTTCCACCTGTTCACTTTGAATCTGGGACGTTTTTTTAATGATAATTGTGCATTCTTTGTTGTGATAGCCCTGTGATGGAAGGAATAACATGCACTTATTGATTTCAATGGATCTTTGTCACGTGACATTGTTTGAAAGAAGCTACATGTGTATAAATGAATTTGAGTGTAATACATTGATTCTTTGAGTATTTCTTCTTTCTTATTTTTTATGTGGTTATGATTTTGCATGTGTGAATGTGTGTCTCAGACTCCCCTTCCAGACCAGGAGGGCCCCACTGCAGGCTCCATGTCAACCTTTGAGCTGATGAGCTCTAAGGACCTGGCTTACCAGATGACCATGTATGACTGGGAGCTCTTCAGCTGTATGCATGAGGTAGCACACACACACACACACACACA
>NC_048418.1:24627524-24639027 GCF_013103735.1 Etheostoma cragini | reverse complement strand
CCCCCCCCCCCCCCCCTTCACCATAACCTAATTCTAGCCCTAATCCTAAAACCAAGTCTTAACCCTCCAACAGCCCTTTAAATTTGTGGGGTCCAGCATTTTGTCTGGGACCTCACACATATACTGGACTCCCGGTTTTTGGACCCCACAAATATGGTAAAACAAGACATCACACACACACACACCCACACACGCACACAACTTAAGTCAATCACTCAACTGTATCTAAAGTGTAAAATCACCATAAGAAATGGTTTCAGTGCACTTTACAATTAAAAGAACACATTAATGGGCCCATATACAGAGGCTTTGCGTTTGCGGGTTCGATTCCGACCTGCAGCCCTTTGCTGCATGTCGCTCTCTCTCCCCTGTCATGTCCAAAGCTGTCCTATCTGATAAAGGCATAAAAAAAATAAAAAATAAAAAGAACACATAAATAACACACAGTAACAATTGAACAGCACTAATACTGTGATTATAAAACAATACGAAATAAGTTAAAAGGATAAGGCAGAAAGGATGGCTGCTATGGTTGGCTATGAGATAATGAGAAGAGGATTTAAAAATGTCAGCTGATTGAGCTTCTTTAACATGAAGTGGGAGGCCTTCCAAAGATGAGGGGCACGGTAGGAGAAGGCTCTACACCAAACTGATTAGGAGACCAGCATCAAGGGAGCGGGGTAGATGGTGTAATAAGCTCAGATAAAACTTCAGGCCAGTAGAGGAAGACAAGCATGGACAATGTTGCAGAAAGCCTTATTTCACACTCTGAAATGAAGTTTCAGGTATGGAGGGGGACCAGACAGGTGTAGCCCTTTACAGCAAGTTGGCTTTTTATAGGCCCTCTTACTACACTGGTGCTGCATCATTGTCCATGATGATAAAAGCCTTGCAAGAGTAATTAGCTTGATAGATGTCGTGTGACAGGGCCTGTCCACTGAAATGTCTCCTCCCTTGTCTCCCCAGCATGAGCTGCTCTACCACACGTTTGGCCGCCAGAGCTTTAGAAGGACCACGGCTAATCTGGACCTGTTTCTGCGGAGGTTCAACCAGGTTCAGCTGTGGGTGGTCACTGAGGTGTGCCTCTGCGGACAGCTCAGCAAGAGAGTCCAGCTCCTCAAGAAGTTCATCAAGATCGCTGCACAGTGAGTGGGAGCCGCGGGGGACCGCCACACACTTCATACGTATGCTGCTCTGCACACTTAGAGGAGGAGTCTCACTTTACGGCTTTGCTTGCGTGTGTGTGTATTTGTCCTTAGCTGTCGGGAGTTTAAGAACCTGAATTCATTCTTTGCCATCATAATGGGGATGAGCAACCCTGCAGTCAGCAGATTGGGCCAGACGTGGGAGGTAAACTTTGTCTAATCTATGTCTATATCTTCAGCGAACCTCGGCTCTATAGCACTATTGCTAAATTTAGCTTTTACATTCATGTCTATGTGATCCTCTTTTTTTTTTCCTGGCAGAAACTCCCCACCAAGTTTAAGAAGTTCTATGCTGAGTTTGAGAGTATGATGGTGAGTTGCGGGAAATTCCATTCACCACAAATCTGGCAGCACAGATCTATAGATGGTGTAGAGTCTTTTTACTCCTACATTAGGCCAATGAGGTGGGACCAGGGGAGAACTTGCTGAGATGCGTGTTCTGCGTACCAATAATCAATCTTTATGCATTTTGTTGCTGTGACGCATTTATTTTCTTTTGCACACTAATCAAACAATGACAGGGAAACCTGAAAACTGAAAAAGCTGTCTGCTTTCCCCCCACACATGTGTATCCCTGGCTGTTAATTACCTATATGCCTTCCAAAGGCAATGCTCCACCTAGTGCTCAAACATAAAACTGCAGATAAATTTGCATCACCAAAACAAAACAAAGTTGCGTAATGGCTCCTACAGATGAGTAGAGAAAGAAAATGTATGCAGATAAATATCTAACATCCTGGGCATCTGTAACTTCAGGGATAATTAGGACAATAGGTTTTTTGTTGTAGTTTGGGGGAACTGAGTTCCAAATGTCTTAGAAATGAACACAGTTTATATGTTTGGTGACAGGACCCATCCAGAAACCACCGGTCCTACCGGCTCACTGTCACCAAACTGGAGCCGCCAATCATCCCCTTCATGCCCCTCCTTCTCAAAGGTACGACTCGTTGTAGAAAACATTACTACTCCAGCCACGGAATCACACGGAGATGAACTCCGTGAGGAGGAACATGGCTGCCATTACATGTCATTCCTTTCTCTACAGACATGACATTTACACATGAGGGCAACAAGACCTTCATTGACAATATGGTCAATTTTGAGAAAATGGTGAGTTTCTGTGCACATTGAATGGGTAAATAATTCATTTTAAGGTTATGTTTTATGCATCATACCGTTCTTCACTCAAGTTTGATGTAACATCTAAAGAGCCTCCTTATCCCTGTCTTTTCAGCGAATAATAGCAAACACAATTCGGCAAGTGAGGCACTGTAGAAGCCAACCCTTCAGTAAGTCGGCTCCTTACTCGACTCTTATCACATATCCAGGCTAGCTTTACACACATCTGACCAATTTTTTTCTTCTTCTGTGTCCTCTCTTACTGCGTTAGACCCCGAGATATGCCAACCCAACAAAAACCAAGCGGATGTACGGGCCTACGTCAGGAAGCTCTGCGTGATCGACAACCAAAGGGCGCTGACGCAGCTCTCCTACAGGATGGAGCCTCGGCGGACATGAGCTCCAGATCTTCCACCGCCATCGCCTTTTCTACGACGTTAGCATACAAATACACACACACACACACACACAATACCTGGAGAAAATAACTCAACTCAACTGGCCGTTTAGTAGCAAATCACAACCGTCAATGACTTTAGCACTACCTATGAACTATTCTGGATGAAGGACTCGTTACTGTGCCATTGCAGGCCTCTGGTTCCTGGGCAGACAGCTCCGTCTGACGGTTTGAACCGTACTAGATGTTATCGTTTGGGACCTGTTAGATAGAACTGTAATGTATAGAACTTGAATCGATATCCTGCATGACTGAACTTTAAAGGCTTTGTGTTCTATACAGTGGATTTCTATCGGGGTGTCCTGTAATGTTGTGCTACACCCTAGTTTACAATCTATTACTGTACCTGCCTGTAAAGCAAACCTTACCCTCCTGATGGTCCAACTCATAGACAGAAAAGCCCATAAAATGTAATAACCAAGACTCACGGATAAATACGAAAGTACTTATTTACTTCATAATCTACATGAGTATATCCAGATTTTTAGGATGTCCTTTAGGTAAATAGCAGTGACTTGAAAACTACTAGACAGAGTATTAGTTGGATTAAAGCCCTAATTGCATTGCAAACAGTGTTCAGATTTGACACAACAGTATTGCGTTTTATTTTTCATCGGAGAAAAGCTCCTGCAGGGTATGAATTATGAGCTGTTCTGAGGTCAGTTGTGCAACCAAATTGTACTTCTTTTGATTTGGAATCACTGACCCTGGATGCAGAGGCGGCTTGTACTTTGAGGGGGACATCTTGTCATCTAGGTCTTTGTAATTTAATTTTTATATATGTGGGTGTAGATTGTGTGTTCTTGACAGGTGTCATTCATTTTCCGTTGATCTCAGGTGTGTGTCGAGAACTGCCGTAAAGGCTGTCTTTCCCCCCAGAGCAGCCTGTAACTGTACTTGTATGTGTGGTTTGTCTTGTAAATAAAATAAAAAAGCTAATTTATCAGTGCTTAAGCTTTGATGACATCCTTCAAAATGTGTTTTTGCCCCGCCAAGTGGTGGAACAACTGAGGGTGGTGATGCATTCAAAGGGTGGTGTTTATTTTAGTGTTCGGTACTAGTGAAGTGATTCATTGCAGCCTCGAGGAGTCGTGTTTCATTCATCCAGTAAATCACCACGTCACGTCTCCTCTCGCACTTGATTACTGTCACTAACTGAGAAATGTCCTAACTTCCTCAAGCTGATCTCATCTGTCCCTGCACAGTGATGTCAGCACGGCGGATGATGTCACTGGGTCATTCCTGTCAGGGTGAGTAACACGCTGTCCCAAAAAAAATAACACACTATCCCTGCTTGGCTTCTCTGGCAAGTGTGTGATGGGAGATGGATATAGATATACGAGGCAGTCACCCTCGTTGCTTACTGATTTACTGTTTCTGACCCGCTATAGGCCAGAGCAGTATATCTGTGTGTGTGTGTGTGTGTGAAGTGTATGGCGAGCTTTATATAGCCACAGTTATCCAGGAAGAAGGAATGCCCTGGATGCCAGTGACCATATTTGAACAGTGTGTCCGCTACAGGCAGACTGCACACACTGACCGCAAACCGTAGCTTCCACACGCTCAAACCCTCACCTCCCCTTCTTCTTCACTGTGTGGGTGGAAGCATTGTGTTGTAGTTCCACTGGACCACCACTATCAGGCAATGTGATACCTTGGATAGTAGTGACAGGGATAGCTCTAAATTCTCCTGACTCACAGGGAGCACACTTCTCTCTCTCTCTCTCTCTCTTTCCAGAACATTTTGGTTCCTTCTCTCCGTTAATCTGTTCTTGTGACTGACTGAACATCCACTTGGCCCCGTGGAGGAAACTACCCCGCCTCTCTTTATTTCTCGTCCTTCGCTCCCTCTGTGCTGATCCGTGACTTGTATACTTTTGGGGTGAGCGTTGGGGTGTTTGACCGTGCAAGCGTTTGGGCTGCGTGTGTGTATGTGTGTGTACATGTGTGTGTTTGTGTGCGCGTGAGTCAGTATGCCATGTCGTCCCCTGGCTCGTCGTTTGTGGTGATAAAACATGAGGACCTGCTCTTCTACGAGAACTGTGGAGGAGGCAGCTTTGGGAGCGTCTACAGAGCCCTGTGGATTTCCCAGGACAAGGAAGTGGCTGTGAAGAAACTTCTCAAGATTGACAAAGAGGTAAGGGAAACACACACACACACACACACACTTTGAAGATCCATAGTATTTCGAAGTTATGGACTTGTTTGTGGGACGTGACTGCTCTTCTATCCACTAATTTCCCAGATCCTCTTTGGACACCCAAAGCCCTCTTTCCCTCCCCTCCTCCCCCCGTTGTCGGCCGTTGAACATGTGTTTATCTTAAACATACCTCTCCTCGTTCTCCCACTTGGTGGTTGGAGCAGTTTCATTAATGCCAGCACTCCCCTGTTCCTCCCATTGTATTTCAGGGCGAGGTGTGTGGTCATTCGGGGCTTTATGCACTGCAGTCAGCCCAGGTGGTTCTAGATGAGTGTGACCCTGTGTCAGGAAACTTTTAGAAGTTAGCGTGACCTGTGGATCTGGCACAGTGTTATCTCAACATGTGAAGTATGCTCACGTGTTTAATATGAGATACTAAAGGTAAAAGAAATACACTGTCATCCAGGGGCCGACTGCATTAAACAGATGGAACGGAATATGATTTGTTGCCTGTCGTGTGTTTCTTTCACACAAACACATGCAGGGTGGGTTGAGGTGTGTGTGTGTAGTGTGTGTGGTTAATATGTCAATACAAACTGATTGATCATGGGACAACTGCAGTTTAGTGAATATTTTTGCTGCAATACTTGACGTGGAGCTGCTTGAGAACACTCTAGCATTACACACATATTTCAGGTCATTATATATTGTATTATATCTTGCAGTATAACACTACCTTCACACAGTGGTGGAAGAAGTACTCAAATACCAACACCACACTATGATAATACTTATGACAATACTACTTTACAACAAAATGCACTTGTCAAAGGACTTATGCAGAATGGCTTCTGTTGGTGTTAGATGTTATATAAGTATGGCTGACAGATAAAAGTAGTGGAGATAAAGTAGCATAAAATGGAAATACTCGGGTAAAGTACAAAAACCTCCAAAGTGGACCTAAGTAAATGCACGTCCACCACTACATACCCAAACGTAAAACTGCATGGATGCTACCTGATGTGGTACTCACAGATAACCTTCCCCTCGGGAGTAAAAGTGGTGAAAAGTAAAGAAAAAACATTTATCGAGAACAGATTTTTGAAGCAGTTTTTTTTCTGATTTCATATAATTTATGGTTAGTTATTATGTTGCCTGGCAACACTTACATATTCCACAAATGCGAAGGGTACGGCCTATATGTCAGTCAGATTAATGGCATGTTTGTCACTGCGGTGTGGAAGGCCTGTGTTTAGAGACTCAACCTGTGGTATGAGAGGGGGTCAGGCATCCGGACTAACTCATGCAATTGAATAACAACTTTAAAATCGGATAACGAGTGAAGAGCTCTACCTTGGAAGTGTACAGTTTATCAGGAATGATATACCAATGTCAGATATTGGAAAACTGGAGGAGGATGTTAATGAAGTTGTTCATATTGTTTTTGTCTCCTCATCCAGGCTGAGATTCTCAGCGTCCTGAGTCATAAGAACATCATTCAGTTTTATGGAGCCGTGCTGGAATCTCCCAACTATGGCATTGTTACAGGTCAGACTCTGTGTGTGTGTGTGTGTGAGTGTGTTTCAGAACATTATTATTTGTTTTATGTGACAGGGACAATGCACGCTCCCTAGCAGCACCAACGATAGCTATAAACTAGTTTTTAATCTGTATTCACTGGGCAGGAAACGAAGAATAAGATCTCTGACAGAAGGGTAACCTAACACGAACATAAAACCTAAACATGGGATTGTGGGAGTATTTTCATCCCCAACTTCATTCAGATAACTGATATTGTTAGAAAGTGTTCTACACTTGTAGAACTTGTTATCATCTTTGGGGTCACGGCCTAAATGATATAAGTAACATTAGGTCAGGGTTTAGGGGTTGCATGGAGGGGTAGGGCCAGGGCAGATTGTCCTCTCATATAGAACTACACACTCAGTGGGGTTTTTGTGTATTAGCCGTATTTGTGTGTGTTTGATCCATAACATGACACTTACGGACACGTTGGCACATGCTCTGACGGCCGTGTTTATGTGTGGGTTTTGAAGTTTGTGAGTATACTCTGAGCACAGGTTCTTGCTGTGTTTCCTGGCAGGACATTTGTAACTGAGACCAGCATGTTTGGATGTGGTTGTAATCCTGGACGGGCTCTTACGGTTAAGATAAAGCACAGACACACCGCTAAAGCCAGCAACAATTCTCACTGCAGCGAGGGCTAATAAAGTCCCGTGCTTACTAAAAATAAAAGAGTAGAGTAGGCAAAATAAGAGCTGGTTCAGGAGATGAAGAAGACATACTTTAGATGGAGTTTGGAGGCAGTAGCATGCATTTTTTGCTAAATTTTAACATGCATTTTAACATTAAAAAAAAGTATGCTGTCTTCTGACCTCTCAATACTATTGCTAATATTCAAGAATGGCACAAACCCATGATGGACACAGTAGAGGCATGTAGGCTTATTAAAAAAATGAATCATCCCACTTATAAATCAAAATCACTCGAAGACTGATGATCTCTCTACACTGATTCATAGTCACAAAATGAGTTGCACTGACTTTTGCAATACTGTATAATAGACGACCACATTATTTGTTTTCTACAAAAAACGCATAGCTGTTATGTAACTTACAACGATGGGAGACTTGTGGACTTGAGGCCTTGACCACCGACGTCCTAATATTGCCTTTAACACTGATGGCTTAGAGTAGGGAACCTTCAGAGCATTTTTTACTGTAGGTTCCCCACTCTAAGCCATCAGTGTTAAACATTACAAAGGACAGATTTGTCCATGTTCTACTCCTCGGACTCCTTTGACATTGTCCTCAGTCTTCTACTTGTCGTTTTTACTGTCAAGACATAACAGGAAAACGTTGAAGGTCAGAGCTAATCTTGATTAGACTGTCAGAGTTACCTTCTCTGTGCGTAGGATTGTCACATATTTCTCAAATGGATACATGTTTGCAGTGACGTTGTAGTTTCTGTCACTTGTTTAATCCTTGTGTTTTTGACACCTCAAACGTGTAAAAAAAGCACTACAAATATTGCTTTTTTGATGCGTTTGAGGTAGTTTTTTATTACTTTTTGACGCTTTTTTCAACATTTTGTTCATTTTTGTAACACTACTGTCAGTATACTGTACACACCACTAACACCAATATACTGGATCACCACTAGTTTTACACTACTTTCTTTTTCGAATTCATCAAGAAACCCCATTTTTATCTTTTGTTAAAGTATTTTTTGCGGGAAATAAAATACCCAAAATTAGTGACCTGGTCCTTATATGAAACCATTCATGGTATATTTGGACAAATTGGATGATAGAATTCCAAATTTCTGATGAGGATTAAAAATGGGGCAAATTTGACCCCAGGACAACAGGGGGGTTAAAATGTCAGTTTAGTTAACTAGTTTTTAAGCCTGGGGGGGGGGGACTTTTATTCTTCCAATTGCTAGTGGCACATAACACAGATAATTCCTCTTACCTGTTCTCCTTTAATGATGTGTGTGTGTGTGTGTGTGTGTGTGTGTGTGTGTGTGTGTGTGTGTGTGTGTGTGTGTGTGTTGCTGCAGAGTATGCCAGTGCAGGGTCTCTGTATGAGTACCTTTCCAGTGAGCAGAGTGAGGAAATGGACATGGAGCAAGTCATGACGTGGGCCATACAGATCGCCAAAGGTAATGACAAATAAAACGTACGAGGGTTGAATCACTTTCAGAGATCAGGGGCGCTGATGTGACCCCCCCAGCCCTGTAATACTCCAGTCATCATGCACTAGTTAATAATAGTTTACAAAGCTTTTTATTTGTCTCCTAATCCCCCAGGTCTCCAACCTGTGTGTGTTCAACACCAACAAGCTTTTTCCATTCGCCGGTTGCAAAAAGAATCAAATAAAACATGAAATATATACAAATCGGCAAAACATATTACTGTTATATGAATGGGAATGACCATTTAGATTTTTAAATGTTTTCTGTGATAGATTGTAAGGTAATTGAAACGTAAAAAGGTATAGTATCAAATCATAAGAGTCATCTCGACGGTCTAGACCCCACTCTATAATTCACAAAGACCCAACAGTTCTAGTAGTTCCCCCAAAGAGCGAGCAACAGTGCGACAGTGGCTTAGGAAGAAACCGGGGCCAGACCCAGGCTCTTGGTGGGGGGTGTCAGAATGGGCCGGATGGGGGGGGGGGGGGGGGGGGGGGGGGGGGGGGGGGGGGTGATGCACAGTGGCAATAATAGATAAAGAAAGATATGTTATATAAATACCAGTAAAAAGATAAGTAATATGTACACACAGTAATAAATAGTGCAAATGTCATGCAAAATGATAAATACAGGACATATACCCTTATGATAACTGTAGGTTGTATTTAGCCTACAGTTTTTTAACCTGTGTTCATCCAGTAGAGTTCAAAATATTTTACAATTCAACTGCACCCACAACTTAAATGCTGGTAGAAAATTCCACCAAAACCAATCAGAATAAAGAATAAAAAGGTAATTTTTATTAATGCTTGATTTCCTTACAGGGTTGCATTACCTCCACGCAGAAGCTCCAGTCAAAGTCATCCACAGAGACCTCAAGTCACGCAACGGTAACGCTTCAACCTTAAGCACAATCAGATTGGTTGTTGTCTTTGCTATTACTCTGTTATCTGTAATACTGTGTCTCTGTTCTCTTTGTGCAGTGGTGATGACAGCAGACAAAGTGCTGAAGGTGAGATGAACTGATAACTAATATTAGCATAAAAAAAAAATTCAATTCAGTGTTTTCTTCATTGCGCTTTCTGTTGGGATTTCAGATTTGTGACTTTGGGGCGTCTAAGTTCCTGTCCCATACCACCCACATGACGGTGGTGGGCACTTTTCCCTGGATGGCCCCTGAAGTCATTCAGAGCCTGCCTGTCTCCGAGACCTGTGACACGTACTCCTATGGCGTGGTGAGTTGGTGCTACTGTACGATTATTATTGTAAAGTTGGGAATCCCTAATCCACTAATCCTGAGTACAAACGGCCAAGATGGGTTTCCTCAGGAGGGGGGCTGGTGTCTCCTCAGTCATTGGAGAGGAGCTCGGAGTAGAGCCACGGCTCCTTCACGTCGCAAGGAGCTAGTTGAGGTGGTTCGGGCATCTGGTAAGGATGCCTCCTGGGGGTCTTCCAAGGGAGGGGTTCCAGGCACGTCCAGCTGGGAGGAGGCCTGGGGGAAGACCCGGGACTAGGTGAAGGTACATCCAGTTGGGAGGAGGCCTCGGGGAAGACCCAGGACTAGGTGGAGGGATTATATCTCCAACCTGGCCTGGGAACGCCTCGGGACCCCCCAGTCGGAGCTGGTTGACGTGGCTCGGGAAAGGGAAGTTTGGGGTCCCCTGCTGGAGCTGCTGCCCCCGAGACCCGATACCGGATAAGCGGACGAAGACGGATGGATGGAGTTGGGAATCAAACCGGAATACTTTGTTTGGTACCAACCAACACCGTGTTGGAAATAAGGACGGCTGGATTTACATTGTTATGGTCACATTTTCTTTTATCTGACAGTTTCTGTTTTTACAAAATATTATAATTCTAAAAGACTTTTATTCATGGCATTTTCCCCCCAAAACTTTTGTATTTATTGTTTGAAATGGTCTTTCCACCCCGTCAGCAATAAAGAACTTCTAGGCTCTTAAAGTTCGATTCCAGCCCAAATGAACCACGGGGTTAATAACGTGTGTGTACCGAGTCAACCGTTCTCTGAGATATGTTTTCATGCTTATCGAATGTGACCAGTTAGGGCGAGAACCGCTAATTAGCTTGTAACTCTAATAGTCGGGGCAATGGGAAAGTAAAAGGAAATCGCTACTTCTATACCGCTAACAGGGCTCAAAGTAACCGCCTGGTCATCACTGTCTCCCAAGATGGCGCCTGCCTGTAGACGTGCGGTACAGTCTTTATCAGCTATCTTTTTAATAAACCGTCTGTATGCCTGCAGAGTTCTCACTGCTTCGGTGGACATACAGGGACCTCATTATGCTACTGTGGAAGCGTGGTGCTATTTTGAGCCTTGTTAGTGGTATAGAAATAGACATTCATTTTAACTTTTGCATGCACCGACAACTAGCGTTGCGCTAAAACTGGTCACATTCGATTGGCATGAAAACATATCTTGGTACCCACGTGTTATTAACCCTTAGGTGCATTGCGTGCCGGAATTGTTCTTTAAATGAAGAGCGAAAAAGATCCGCAACATGTAGCTGCTGTAATCCTGTCCCATCAATCACTGCCTCGTGGTACGCTTGGAAAGAACAGTGTTTTGTATTTAGGAGAGATTAAATGTCTGTGGATTTTGTGTTAGATTAAGAAAAACAAATGTGTTTACATGTTTAAGATCAAATCCGATCCATCATTTGTGAGGATCCCCTGGCTGTCTGTATTGGATGTGCTGGTCAGACTGTGAACCAACAGTGTGTCCTGTGGCCAGGTGCTGTGGGAGATGCTGACTCGGGAGGTTCCTTTCAAAGGTTTCGAAGGGCTGCAGGTGGCATGGCTGGTGGTGGAAAAGCAAGAGGTAACCCCCCCCCCCCCAAACACACACAC
>NC_048418.1:24620236-24627424 GCF_013103735.1 Etheostoma cragini | reverse complement strand
CCCCCCCCCCACACACACACACACACACACACACAGGGGGCCAACAAGCAACTCTGAGAACATGATTCCTGCATAGCTGTTGGCTAATCTCCAAATACTCTCCCTAAATAACTCTCTCTCTCTCTCTCTCTTTTATCCTTTCCCAGTCTCCCTCTGATTTTCCCCTCCATTTCTATACCTCTCCTTCTGACCCTCTTATTTGCCCTCTCTCCAGTCACTCGGCGATATTTTAGGATTAATCCCTAGACTAAATGTTTCCATTTACTGCAGCTATGGAGCTGTCTGGGCTCATTTAGAGCTTTTGTGATGCCAGGAGATCTTTCATGAAGGGACACGGTGGGGTTTGGTGTTGTTACTGCAGTCAACATGTCACACAAAGATCCAACTGGAGCCACACACTTTCATTTTAGATGTCAAACAACTTTGGATATTTCCTATTCAAGTTATATGTACTGCTTTATTTCTGAGCCTTTCCTACTGGTGTGAGGTATATGTGACTGGAATATGTCAACTTTTACTCAATACTATTTCAAAAACACTTCCATTTGTTTTCCAATGCTATAAAATTGAATAAGACGCCCCAAAATTAATGAAAGTAGAGATTTGTACTTGGCAAAGAGCGTTGGGTGGAATCAATCATGTTATTTTGGGGAATTAAAAAGGAACATTGATATAGGACAAAATGAGGACAACATGAGGACAACATGAGGACAACATGACAAACAGGACAAACAGGACAAAGGCAGGGTCGGAAACTATTTCCAAAATACACTTTTTAAAATATGGTTTGAAATGTTTCTTACACCCCGACAGCCGTGAATAGTTCCTGGGCTCTTGAAGGGGATCCTAAGAAGATCTGACATCTGTGTCTGTTGTAACCCTGGAAAATGGCCTCCATAGTGCCTCGGGGCCCGCATTGAAAGGACCAATGAAATGGCTCCTTGCCCCACTGCGCGTACTCTTCCCCTGCCGTGTACGTCCGAGCCTGATTGACATTGCTAACAGTAGTCACGTTAGTTTTAAATATTCGGTATGATAATAATAATTACCTGTTTGCTTATCGCAATCAACTCTCTTGCAGTACGGAAAGTAGGAATCACAGCTACGGTAGCCTTCACGCTTCAAAAAGACGCTTTCTTGCTCTTTAAAATCTCCTTTTTCTGGACAAAGAAGAAGACTGTTCCTGAAATTTGGATTTTGAATATGTGCATGGATGTATTAAGAACGTGAGGTCTTCCACGTTTTTTTATGCAAAAACCTTCTCTGGCTTATTAATGTAGCATCTACCCAGCTCATGCAAATGGAAATAAATGTAAAATGTCAAGCCTAAAGGAATATTTGGACGTGATGGTGGTGGTAAATATTCACAAAAAAGGACAAGTTTGTGAACGGGGAACACAGATTTGGATTGGACAACTACACACGTCGCACACTTTCACTTTGATAGTGTAACAGTTGAATAGATCATATTTGAAGCCACATTTACAGGGGCTTAAAATGGTTGCTATGGATGTTTAATTATGTACTGTATGACTTCTCTGTTGAAAGTAAAAAGCTTCTGCTCTGTATTTTGGACGTGTCTCTGTATCTAGAGGCTGACTGTCCCCACCAGCTGTCCAGCAAGTTTTGCAGAGCTGATGAGGAAATGTTGGCAAGCAGACCCAAAGGTAAGCCAAATGTACGAGTGGTTCATCTTCTAAAAAAGGAAACTGCTGCATCACTACGTTTTGTTTTTAAAAACATTAAAAATAGGTGCATTTCTTTTGTCTTGTGTGCATGCATGGACCTGCAGGAGCGTCCACAGTTCAAACAGGTGCTGGTAACCCTGGAAACCATGGCCAATGACAGCAGGCTACCGGACCAGTGTAACTCCTTCCTTCATAACAAGGACCAGTGGAGGTGCACACACACACACACACACACACACACACACACACACACACACACACTTGTAAACATCGAGTGCATCTGCACTGCGTCTGAGCATGAGACAGGAGATTTTTAAGTGTTTACAGTAAAGTCTAGTTCAGAAAGACAAATGCCGTCTTTAATTTACTTTACTCCAAAAAATGACAAAATGCATACACACAAATTCAACATACACATAGACAGACACACACAGACACACACACAGACACAGCTCTGTAGACTCTTAATCTCAGGAGAGAAGTTAAATGTGTGACCCGGTGCTCTACATCAGTCTATAATAAGCTCTCTGGAAAGGGTCCATGGAAGAGATTCCTCTACTCCTCCACTCGGGGGAGTGTGTGTGTGTGGGGGGGGGGGGAGAGAAATCAAGTTAAAGCTGAAGAAGAGGAGAAGTTCACAAAAGTGAATTGTACAAGACTGGGGCACCCAGATGGCTCACTTGGTAGACCGGGAGCCCATATATAGAGGTTTCCTCCTTAACGCAGCGGGCCCGGGTTCCGACCTGCGGCCCTTTGCTGCATGTCATCCCCCCCTCATCCCCCCCTCTCTCTCCCCCCTTTCCCGTCTTCAGCTATCCTGTAAAAAATAAAGGCCCCATAAAAGAAATCTCAAAAAAAATTGGAGCGAGTATAGTGGGAAGCCGGAGAGGACAGGGGTGAGGGAGAGGTAGGGGGTGGAGCAGAGGTGCGAGATTCTGTGAATATTTAACATGAGTACAGCGAGGCAATCAATTCTGAGTGAAGCTTTGGGTACGGGTGGAAAAAATTGGAAAGGGGGAGGCGGAGGGGAGGAAGAAAGGAGGGGCAGGGTGAATGAAGAGGGAGGGATGGAAGGAACACAGGAGGAGGTATGGCTGTGAGTCCCGTGGCTCTATATTTAGTTGCTGTGAGAGTTGAATTGAGTTGTGTGAGAACGCAACTTCATAGTCACTCAAACTCTCACAGGGACCTCTTGTGGTAACAGAGAGTACTGCAGCTGCGTATTTTACTCATTTGACTCTAGAAATATTGTCTTCTGCAGGTCAAGTAAACTGAAATTGTATTGTCATATGGTCTGCTATAGGATACTAGAGTATAATCATTTTAAAATCGGTGTATCCTTTTCATGTTGCCAGTTTATCAGAGCTACTTTTGCTCTAAGCCAAATAATTGAAGTTATAATTGGTAACGTTGATGCAGTTTTTTAACTAAATCATCTTCAACGTGAGTATTTAATGTATTTGAACAGAAAAAGGTGAGAAAATCTAGTACGTACACTCAGAAAAGTAGACAAAAACATGATTAATATGCTCTTCTTGAACAACATTGTCCAAAAAATGCAATGCATAACATAAATTAAAACTTTTGTAAAGATCTGTGTATGGTGGGGCGCCAGCTCCAGGAAAGTGTTTAGAGAAAAATTATATTTTTATATAATATTTTGCGATGGCATTAAACGATGCCAGGTTGACTGACCTGCATTAATTAAGTAACTAAATATACTGATTGATTGTATATGAACTGCAAACATAGTAAACAGTGACAATTAGTTTACAGTAATATGAACAGTAATTGTCACAGTTGTCACAGTTTTATTCTACAGAACACACTTTCTTGAGAATCTCAATTTTTTAAAAGAGTGGTGTTTCTGAACGAAATATCTTTCAACAGAAATTATTTTGCATGCTGGACTAAAAAATATTACCATTTTTAGCAATTTAACTATATTTCTCTTTGCATTAAAGTTGCTGTAAAAACTAGGCCGTGTACAAAGTGACAATAGAAGGTGTGTGTTCTGTCTGCGGGTGCCCGTGCTACAGGTGTGAAATCGAGGCAACCCTGGAGCGTCTTCGGAAGTTGGAGAGGGAGCTATACTCCAAAGAGAAGGAGCTGGAGGAGAGGGAGAGGAGGCTCCGACTGTGGGAGGAGAGGCTGATGGAGAGGTCCAACATGTCTCCCAGTCCGACCTCCCTACTCATGGAGCGCTCAAACATCTCACCAGTAAGTGGAAGTGGAGTTAAAGAGAAATCTGTTCAGACAGCTGAAAACAAATTCAAATAATACCTTCTTGTTTTTAATGACCTCTTCTCCTTTCCTTCCTCTCGCCTTACCAGTTCTTCACACCAATGTCCATCGGTTCCTCCGGCTCTTTCTTCCGCTCGCACTCTCAGGACTCCAACAGTGCCGGGGTCAGCAGTGCTGGCGTCAGCTGCCTCTTCCGCACCCTCAGCAACGGGGACACGGAGCGGGGGAGCAGTGCTGTGCTGGAGAGGGGGGTGGGCTCGGTCGACAGCGGGAGACTGCATGCCGTGATCCGAGGGTTGCAGGGCAGGTTTGGAGACGAGAACGGGGAAGAGGAAGGAACACAGGAGGAGAAAGGCTGGGGGGAGAGAGATGAGAGTGGGAGCATGGAAGGAGGAGGTGGACGGGTGCAGGTGACACTCAGGAGCTTCCCCGGCGGCAGAGTGCAGAGGGAGGAGAGGACGTGGGAGGAGGGGGACAGGGAGAGGGGAGGGATGCAGAGGAGCAGGGTGACCACCATAGTCCGGGGGTATTCGGGTGGGTTTGGAGAGTCAGAAGGGGAGAGGGAGAAGGAGGGAGGATGGGAGATAGAGAAGCTAGGGGACAGGCTAGATGAGGGAGCGATGGAGGGAGGTATAGAAGGCGGGAGGCTCCCGGCCATGTTCAAGGGTCTCCATGGGAGTTTAGGGGGATTGGGGGACATGCTGTCCTTAGACATGGATGAGATGGGGGACATGGAGAGACTAGGTGACATGGACATGAACATGAACATGGGGGACCTGGGAGTGATGAAGGTGAAGAGTGAGCTGGGGGTCAGGGGTCACAGGAGGGACATGGGAGTCGTGGTCCAGGGAGTCAGAGGCGACTGCAGTGAGGCCATCAGCCAAAAGATTAGAGGGGAGGTAGGAGTCAGGGGTCACTCGGGGGTGCAGGTGAGCATGCGTGCCTCGTCCAATCAGAACTCTGTGAAGAGCTGCAGCGTGCGGCACGGAACCAAGATCAACATGGCTACCGCAGCCATGGACATGATGGAGCTCGACTGGTCTGACAGCGACTAGAAAATGAACACACACACACACACACACACAGAAAACACACGTAGAAATACACACAGAGGCCAAACTAGAAAGATTTGACTTGTTAGCACACACAGTACCTGAGCTACTGTGAGTGAATTAGAATCTCCAGTTGAAAAAGAGCTGGAAAACACACATTTCTTTTGTTAAATCTTTTTTTTTTTATTATTATTAAATGGATGAATGCTATACCCATGTGTACTGTAAAGTAGGAAGGAGCAAAAAGACAACCATTGTCAGAATAACTTCACCTGTGAAATTGAATGTGCTATTAAAACTGCTGGATGACCTACCGTGAGAGGTGCAAGTGTTACGAGATGTCGCTCTAATGAGGCAGCACTGTTCTTCTTCTCCTGCTTGTATCTTGTAGTTAATAGAGTTGATTTGTTCAAAACAAGCTTTGACTTCATCAGTCCTAACTGTGATTTAGTGTGTGAATTTTTTGGCATTTCTTTCTGTATATTTTATTATTTTACAATAAAAAGACATAAAAACTCTGATTCCATTCCTGTGATTTTGCTCAGCTGCAGGAACTTTCCCCCGAGGAACCCAAACTCAACCGCAGGAACCAGGGTATGAATTACGCTATGGGGACATTTCCATCTTAAAAATGAATCTGTCTATCTGTGAAATATCTTATTACTTGGATTCCTGGGTACTCGATGAACTTGGGGTTTGGATTTTGGAGCAATTTCAGAATCAGAAATACTTTATTGATCCCAGAAGGGAAACTCTGTGTCGCAGTTGTCCAAATAGCATAAATACCAGAGTACAAATGTAAATAAAGAAATATAAGGAGTGTGGATATGCACGGTATTTACATAGTTAAAGGAATGTTATGATACAGTATTTAGATAATTAAGGAGTTGCATGGTGAAAAGTAATAATGATATTAATTGTAGCAGTTGAGAATTGCACACATTTCAGGCCAGTGTTACTGCACAAAACAGATAATACAGATACTATTATATATTGTCCAGTATCAACCTGTTATAAAGTTTGATGGCCACAGGCAGGAATGACTTCCTGTGGTGCTCTGTGGTGCATTTTGGGAGAATGAGTCTATCACTGAAAGTGCTCCTGTGAATGAGCAGCAAGCCATGGAGTGGGTGTGAGACATTGTCCGAGCTGGCATGTAGTTTGTAGTCCTCCTCTCCGACACCACCACCAGAGAGTCCAGATCCACCCCCCACAACGTCACTGGCCTTGCAGATCAGTTTGTTGACTCTGTTGGTGTCTGCTACCCTCAGCCTGCTGCCCCAGCATGCAACAGCAAAGAGGATAGCACTGGCCACCACAGACTCTTAAAAGATCCCCAGCATCGTCCTAACTAATTTGGACAGTATTGCATATTTAAGAAAAATGTGAATAAAACTAAACGGCCGAACAATAAAGGTTGAGCTAACGTTACCATAACGCTGGCTCCTCCGTGTCTACCCTTCACAATAAAAGCCCAGCTCAAATTCACTTAGAGCATTTTGCTAAGAGGAAACTCAATAGAAAGCCATTTTGCTGAGACTAAATAAATAAAAGCCGGACACTATAATATTAAGTTGCTGTGAGCTGTAAATGAATGTTGTGTTTTTCAGATAAAACGGGTGGTGCAGAGTGCGGTTACCCTTCCGACCACCAGCAGCCGTCATCCCGTCATGTTGCTTTAGACGTCAGCAGACTAATTTGCCTGGTGTTGGAAATACAGAAAACAATAGGCTGAAGAAAGCTTTAATCCCTTCAAAATAGTTGAGGGGACTTAAAAGACCACGAGGCCCTAGGTTGAGACGCGGCTTTAGTCTCCTCCCTCCAGTAAATTTGTATATTGCATTCTTAGAAATTAAATGTGGATGACAAGTAAGCTGAGGATCACACACTGTAAAGTAACACATGGTACACACCAGAGTTGGGCAGTATCCAAACGGTGACACCATCAGACCTCCTCCCTATTTTACCGCGGTATACGTATTACCATGACTAATTACAAATGATGACGTCAGGCTCAGACGGCGTCACCAAACTGTTGGCGTGGGCCTCCACCGTTCAGAAACTGAAGACCAAACCCTGACACTGAACACACTCCCTTCTCATTAGGGTGGAACCCCAGATGCTGCCAGACTTCAGAGGTCCTGGTCTTCTTCCAGACCAGGTCACTCGGTGCACAACTTGCCATCTCTCTCTCTCTCTCTCTC
>NC_048418.1:24614613-24620226 GCF_013103735.1 Etheostoma cragini | reverse complement strand
TCTCTCTCTTCTCCACACTGTCATGTGATGACAACCACACATAAGCATTTTTAGACATTAAATAAATTATATCTAACATTTAATCCTTGTCTCCTATATAAGTGCATTGCATTTTTTTATAATGACGGTATTAAAGCTGATACCGTTGCTATTTTTAAGACCCTGCGGCATACTGCATTACCATATTACCAACCAGCCCTAGTATAGACCTTGTAAATCCTGACCCCAGACCTCTAAACTCCCTCTCAAACACTGAGCAGCAGGGCCACTCCTGCCAGCACCCACTTGGCGGGTCTCTCCCTGGTTTTTAGGCTGAAACTCCATACATATGTTGGTCCTCTGATCTTGGTCTTGTAGAGCGGACATTCATAGATGTTTCTGGTCTCCTGGCGGTCATTGGGCACAGCTCGGACTGCGATGACCGGCATGGCTGGGGTCAGTTCTTTTAGACGGGCCTCAGTGATCACCCCAGCCTGAGTGTCCCACCTTGCACCTGTGGGTGGACCCAGGTGAAGAGGAGAGGCAAACTGGATCACCATGTTTACAATCTAGGCCATTTAAACAAGGATCAGCAACAGAAAAGGGGCCCTCCATGTCGCCCCACAATTAAGAGGAATTAAAAGACAGTTTGTCTACCTTCCATGTACAGTCCATATATGTATGCACCCTCCCTGGCAGGTTGGTTGAACTCCTCCTTAAACTTCTTGGTCACATCCACCGTCAGGTTCACCTTATCCAGGGGCCACTCGTTCTTACGTGCGAGAGACTGCATCACCGCTGGAAGGCCGGAACAAGTTAAAACAGACAATGGGTAGAGACAAAAGAAGAGGAGAGGTGAGTTGACGCCTGGGTAGTACTCTTATCCATGTGCATGAATGTGTGTTACCAGTGAGGAAGGACTGGGGGTTGAAAAGTCCAGACAGCCAGACGACACTCGGGAGGGACAGGTCCTGAGTCCAGCTGTCGAGCTCTTTACAACGCTGCAGCACATCGTTATACCTGACACACACAAACACACTTAGGATCTCAATCCTATGGACATGTACTGTATATCTTAAAGCTACTATAGATGGATTTGTGTATTTAATTTAATTTTCAAATTATACTCTGTTATTACACACTACACACAGGCCTTAAATACACACACACATGCTCAGGGCTTTTTCCATGTACTAATCAGAGTGAGTGGGCTGTGACTGCTGAACAGGCGCCCTGAGCGGCTGAGGCAGTGCCCAGGACATCAAATGGCATCTGTCCAGCTACCATTCCACACGGCGGACTTTGGTCCGTACGGGGAGTTGAACCGGAACCCTCCGGTTCCCAACCTAACTCCCTAAGAACTGTTCTACTGCCATCTCCAGAATACATTATTTATTTATTTATCCATTACGTATTTGTAATGTATTACAGGACAGTGTCTCAAACAACTAATTACATGATTTTTTATGATCACACACACGCACACACACACCATATAGCCAGGCTGTAGGTGGAGGGGTAGGCCAGCTTGGTCCAGGTGTCGGGCACGTTGTCAAAGAACAGGGCTGTTTGCAGCTTCTCCATCTCAGAGGAGATGGCCAGTTCCCCCTTTGACAGGTATACGTAACTGTTACATCACTATTATGTCAACTAAACATCACTGAATATGTAACAAACAGTTACAGTGTTCACTACAGTATAGTGGCACCCGATCATATGAAGGAAATCTGTAGGATTTGAGCATCTGAGTGGTAAGGTTGTGCTGTAAGCCTACATACAAACACACATCCATGTGGAGGACCTACCTTGAGTCCCAGGTCAAGTTCTTTTAGTGAGCGCCGCATCTCAGAGACGAGCATGTTCATGCGCTCACACTCCTGGAAGCAGACCAGGATGTACGGCGAGCGTTCAGCTGTCTTAGACGTGATGTCGGACATGTTGTACTCCTCTGGGAGCTTCTCCAGCACCTCATCTAAAATGGTTTTCACCTGAGGGAAAGGTGGTTACTGAATGAAGTGATGGGGTTCTGTGCACATAGTGTCTCAAAGAATTAGAGAATCATGGTGATCTGAAACGGCTTCGTTTGTGAAAAATATGCTAGGTAGAGAAGCTTGCATTAATACATTCATGTGTCAGTATCTTTGTGTGTTTGCAAGGCGTCGAGACAGGTGGTGTCAGTTAATGGACAATAATGTATTCAAGCAGAAAAAACAACAACAACGAATGCCATAAAGAACTAATTGGACGTGGATGTGTAGGTGCAGCTACCTTCTCCTCCAGGGTCTGAGAGACCCCCTCCCCCATCACAGCGTCAGGAGACTGCAGCTCCAGCAGAGTGTGGAAAAGGTTATCTGACGTCACTGTCAGGAACTCAATTTCTGCGTTGGGGTGCAACCCATAATGCACTGGGCTTTCATGGGGCAGCATCTCATCTATGAAATCATGGTAGCCCTGGGGATGTCGAGAGCGAAATGATGAATGCCTTCTAATAATGTCATTTATTCCTAACAAACTACACAGTGTGTCGTTTGGTACTTTTATTTGAAGTGTTTTACAGTCAGACATGTTTAGTGTTGAATTGCCTGTGTGGAAACAGAACTTTTAACCTTTATTCATCCAGGGACAGTTGACTGAATTGAGTATTTTTCAGTTCTGCCTTGCTTTACATCCACAGAAAGACACAGCAGGATGCAGTTACACTCCTGTTCAGACCAGTTAAGTGCTCAACATTAGGGAGAGCGGACAAAGAAAGTTAAGCCCGGTCTAGAAGTTTTCTCACACCCTCCCTCACATCCATCACTAGTTACCTGGTAGTCCAGGTTTGAGGGGACGACAAACCCAGGACCTAAAGAAAGCTTCCGGTCAAACTGGGAAATTAAACAAGAAATAAGAAAAGAAGATTGTTTAGTGTACA
Organism: Etheostoma cragini; assembly: GCF_013103735.1. Lineage (NCBI taxonomy): Eukaryota > Metazoa > Chordata > Actinopteri > Perciformes > Percidae > Etheostoma > Etheostoma cragini. Next base: position 24,617,333 of record NC_048418.1, on the reverse strand, counting down.
GGGTACAAACCATTAAAATTAAAGTTAAAGTTTTTTGGTCCTACAGAGGCCTAAATCTGGCACAACTGCTTGCCAGACACATTTCAGCTTGCACGTGCAGTGCCTGGCTCTAATCTAGTCCAATTGCTGCTAAGTGGAGCCGACTCTCATCCCAGAACTGTCCAAGTCGGCACTCAATAAACACTGTTAAATCTGGCAGCCATGTACTGTCTGTGCCAAAGCCGGTTCACATGTAGTCTTCGTGTGCTAGAACACAGCTGGGCGTGCCAACACTCACCCCCAACCAGCCAGACATTCACTCTCATGATCCAAACGTACACACCTGGTTGGGCTGCATGTATTCTTCCAGGTATATTCTGCAGAGCCGTCTGTCCCAGTCATCAGTGATGTGTCCGCCGTACATGATCTCTCCAAACAGATACCTCAGGTCCTCCCATGGCACCTTCATCATCATAATCATTATGAAAAAAATCACAGCTAAAAACGTTATCGCCATCATGCTGTGGCACACTCACACTCAGGACAAGCAGCACAACTCATTTCACATATGTGAAGAAGAAGGAGACGTTGATCAATTACACAGGAGAATATAATGAACACTCAATTGAAAAGACAACCAAGCAGCCAGTACAGTTTAACCATGAAGTGTTAAAGAGGAGTGTCCCACCCCAGCTTCTGAAGTTCCTGTCTTCCTGAAGATTTACTTTAACTCACGTTGGAGGCGTTACGGTTAGCTGAACCTCTAAGGTAAACAAAGATGTTGCAGTTGCCTAAAACAGATATAAAAACCTAGTTCAACCTCTCTCTCTATGGGAAGTATCAGATACTAACGTCTGTGCTCTCTCGCTCTCTCTCTCTCTCTCTCTCTCTCTCTCTCTCTCTCCTATCAGAGACTAAAGCCTAGTTCAGCCTCTGTCTCTGATTAGTACGCTAAAGTGTGGCTGGCCCACCGACCTCCAAAAGCAGACAGTCCTGAGACAAAACGATCCCTTATCTAACTAGATTCCCTGAATCTGTAGAGAGAGGAACATCATTATGCATGAACAGGTTTGGTTAATAGAGACTGGCCCAATGTTGCCGTCCCCTGACCTGTGACCTGTGAATGACCGGATGTTGTCTAAGCTTTCCCTTTAGTCTCATCAGACCACAACATGGTGTTTCCAGAAATTCCGACATGCACCAACAACACACCCCACCTGTGCATTGGCCTCCAGGTAGTTGTAGAGGACATTGACTGATATTGTCAGGTCTCCAGTGTTGAAGGGATACTTCCTGTTCCAACCCTGGGGTCCGAACTTCCTCCTCTCCGCCACGCAGGCGTGGAAGTAACACAGAGAGAACAGGATGGTCTTAAACTCCTGCTCACGGCTGCACTGGTCCAGGATGTCCTGGAAAGAAGAATCAGTGAATGGACAGATAGGCTCGACTAGCACCAAGCAGACGGAGACACTCACCTGGTCAAAGTTATCCAGAGCAGCATGCAGGTTGGCATGCATGCCTGTAGGTGGTTCATTGGTGATCTTAATAGCGTTTTCCAGAATGCCCTGAGGAATACATGTAAGGATAAAAAACTACCCCACTACTTTCATTAAGTTTATCTGACAATATCACAACAGACATAACACATACAGCAGAAGAAAAGAAAAATAACAAGCAAACTCTAACAAGTATAGAAGATAATAACAAGGAAACAACCAGAAACAAATGATTAAAAAAGGTCTATATTACAAACATGACTGAGTGACATGAGTACAGCAAAGACACCTGGGAGCCTCCATTCATAAAGCTGTGACAATTTAAAATGTTGCTGTACAATTTAATTGTCTCGGAAATTATTCCGATTAACAATATAATTGTCTCTTTTGGTGTCAATTTGACAATATTTTCTTATGTATTGCTTTTGCAAACAAATTCAAGCATTGAATAAATTCCACCCATAGACTACATAATATAAAGTCTATGATTCCACCATACATCTTTGGTTATGTCACTGTTGTGTGACCGAGATAATGTAATAATATGTATACAGTATATAGCTTATGACGTAAACCACACTTCTTTATTACAAAACATTGTATTTTTTTCTTAAATGGACATAAAACTGACAATTAGTATTAAAATCACATCTATTTAACTAATGTTACCAATTGATTGGGGTTAAACAAAGAAACGGACATTATGCAAAAAAAAAAAAATTCCTGATAGGACAATTATGTAATAATTGTTACAGGCCTATGTACTGTATATTCCATGTTTGTGCTTGATGTATTGAGATGACCTTAGAGCATCTCTACCTGTGGGATAATGTGTTCCTGGGGTGTTGGTGTGGGCTCGGCGCTCATGAACACTCTGTAGTCCGGATGACTGCAGTCACTGCACCGCTCCAGGAGCTTCTCCAGTGATCCCATCCAACGAGCCACCAGGTGGATGTTCTACAGGTAGGCCAATGAAAACGGACCGTCAAAATCTTCAGTACCAAGGGCGGCAGTGGGAACTTTGAGACATGGCAGAGAGTAATTACAGTTTCAGTAGCCTCGCCCCGGAATGCTGTGTGGACTAGCCAGACCTCCCTCCTCAGCGCTGTGGAGGGAGGTCTGGCTAGTCCACACAGCATTCCGGGACGGGAGAAAAATTGGCATTTCTTTAATAATAATAATAATAATACATTTTATTTAACAGCGCCTTTCTAACACTCAAGGACGCTTTACAGACAATAAAAG